>NW_025742483.1:0-12395 GCF_021292245.1 Micropterus dolomieu | reverse complement strand
TTTCTGACTCGTCTTCTTTCGTCTCTAAATCCTCGTTAAATTTTCTGACTCGTCTTCTTTCATCTCTTAATCCTCGTTAGTTTTTGTGATTCATCTTCTTTCGTCTCTAAATCCTCATCAGTTATTTTGACTCGTCTTCTTTCGTCTCTAAATCCTCATCAGTTATTTTGACTCGTCTTCTTTCGTCTCTAAATCCTCATTAATTTTTCTGGCTTGTCTTCTCTTGTCTCTAAATCCTCATTAGTTATTTTGACTCGTCTTTTTTCGTCTCTAAATCCCTGTTAGTTTTTCTGACTCGTCTTCTTTCGTCTCTTAATCCTCGTTAGTTTTTCTGACTCGTCTTTTTTCGTCTCTAAATCCTCATTAGTTATTTTGACTCGTCTTTTTTTGTCTCTAAATCCCTGTTAGTTTTTCTGACTCGTCTTCTTTCGTCTCTTAATCCTCGTTAGTTTTTCTGACTCGTCTTCTTTCGTCTCTAAATCCTCATCAGTTATTTTGACTCGTCTTTTTTCGTCTCTAAATCCCCGTTAGTTTTTCTGACTCGTCTTCTTTTGTCTCTAAATCCTCGTTAGTTTTTCTGACTCGTCTTCTTTTGTCTCTAAATCCTCATTAGTTTTTCTGACTCGTCTTCTTTCATCACTAAATCCTCGTTAGTTATTTTGACTCGTATTTTTTCGTCTCTAAATCCCCATTAGTTTTTCTGACTCGTCTTCTTTCGTCTCTTAATCTGCATTAGTATTTCTGACTCGTCTTCTTTTGTCTGTAAATCCCTGTTAGTTTTTCTGACTCGTCTTCTTTCGTCTCTAAATCCTCGTTAGTTTTTCTGACTCGTCTTCTTTCGTCTCTAAATCCTCATTAGTTATTTTGACTTGTCTTCTTTTGTCTCTAAATCCTCATTAGTTTTTCTGACTCGTTTTTCTGCCCATCTTACTTTTCCCGTCTCTCTCTGTTCAGGATCATAGTGATGGACCGAGGCTTCATTGCAGAGATGGACTCCCCCTCTCAGCTTCTCTGTCTGCAGGGCCACTTCTACCAGATGTGTGTCGAGGCTGGATTGGCCTGATGTACAAAGATCATGTCTATTCCTGAAACCTTCACTCTCTTCTTCTGTGCTTTGTTTTAGACGTCAGTACAGTCAGTACTGAGTCTTTTTAATACTGCTGATATGTTTCGTTACAATAAAAGCAGGTGTGTGCACGTTATGTGTGTAATTTATGTTTAGACACATAATGAATTCATCGAGACAACAAATAAATATGGGGGAGTGTGTCTTAAATATAATGTCTCTAATAAAAGCCTGGTTCTCTCTATTTGTAGGTTTTCAGTAATATACTTTAAATATAAATACACAAACTCTAAACTCACACTGAGGTTTTCTTCACAATGAAAGCCGACGGACATTTTGCAAGTGTTTAATGTTTATTTTCACAGTCTTAAATTTTAACTTACTGTTTTCACAGATGTGACATTTACAGACAATATAATACAAATATTATATTTTCAGTATAAAGGACCTCAGATTCCAGGTCAGATATGAACATTTAATAAAAACTGAAAATAAATAGTATCCTGATTCTCAACATCAACTGAGAAAACAAAAAGATATTCATCTTAACAATTAAAGTACTGTAATTTGGTCAAAATGACAGGAAGTTCCATTCTAATGTTCAAAATAAACTTAGAAGTGCACATTCCTATATGTAATGATGTCTTTCATAATAAAAGCTTTCACACATACTTAAACATAGATCTTCTTTCCTGTAGCTTCAAAATAAAAGAAACAATTTGTTTACCTGTTATAAGAAATCAGTCAATAAAAGCCAGTGCTAATAGATCATATTTGTTCTTCTTCAAAATCAAACAAAACTATGGCTTCAGGTGAAGACTTTTAAAATAAGAGCAGGCAAGAATAATGAATATAATATCCTTTCAATTAATATTTGATGACAACAACAATACACAAATAATTTCTGATATGATATTAATTATATTAAATTAAATTAATAAATTAATGATAATGATAACATAATAAAATAAAAATGATAATTGGAGGAGGTTGCTCTACTGCGACAGGTTGCTGAGGCTCTGATTGGTGGAGAGGAAATTACCCATGAAACTCGGCACCTGTAGCCCAGTCGTTACGGCAATACCACCACACCAGACCTGCAAAACAGATTACTTTTGTTAAAGGTCTTATACTCAGGTTGTACTGTCGTTTTCATGCTTTAATGTGAAAAACACATTTCCTCATCATAGCTTCAGCTCCTGTCTATTTAAGACACCCCCCCATAAAAGCCCACTTTCTTCTGATTGGTCAACTTCTCGGTAGCCTGCAGAGGGAAAGGGTCTAGCTTTGGTGAAAATGGATCATATTTTATGGATGAAATATTGTCTGGTGTACTACTACTGTGCTACAGTGTGGTGTTGTACTGATGGTGAAGGCAGGGTATAGTATTACGTGTAGTATTACTGCAGTGTGGTGATGTACTGACGGTGAAGGCGGGGTATAGTATTAGGTGTAGTATTACTGCAGTGCGATGTAGTACTGACAGTGAAGGCGGGGACGAGCGGATGGCTGAACTTTGTTCTGAAGGAGTGAAGAAGTCGAAGTCTGTCGACGTCGATGAAGGTTAAATCACCTGAAAGACAGCAGACAGAGCAGGAGGTGAGTACTGTAAACTAAAGTACTGAAGATAAAGTACTGTAAAGAACTGTAAACTACAATACTGAAGCTAAACTACTGTAAGGTACTGAAGCTAAAGTACTACAAAGTAAAGTACTGAAGATAAAATACTTTAAGCTAAAGTACTGTAAGGTATTGAAGCTAAAGTACTGAAGCTAAAGTACTGTAAACTAAAGTACTGAAGCTAAAGTACTGTAAACTAAAGTACTGTAAACTAAAGAACTGAAGCTAAAGTACTGTAAACTAAAGTACTGAAGCTAAATGACTCTAAACTAAAGAACTGAAGCTAAGGTACTGTAAACTAAAGTACTGAAGATAAGGTACTGTAAACTAAAGTACTGTAAACTAACAAACTGAAGCTAAAGTACTATAACCTAAAGTACTGAAGATAAAATATTTTAAGCTAAAGTACTGTAAGCTGAAGTACTGAGGATAAATTACTGTAAACTAAAGTACTTAAGATAAATTACTGTAAACTAAAGTACTGACGCTAAAGTACTACAAAGTAAACTACTGAAGATAAAGTACTACAAAGTAAAGTACCGAAGATAAAATACTGTAAGCTAAAGTACTGTAAACTAAAGTACTTAAGTTAAAGTACTGAAGCTAAAGTAATGTAAACTAAAGTACAGTAAACTAAAGTACCGAAGCCAAAGTACTGAAGCTAAAATACTGTAAACTAAAGTACTGAATCAAAAGTACTTTAAACTAAAGAACTGAAGCTTAAGTACTGTAAACTAACGTTCTGAAGCTAAAGTAGTGTAAACTAAAGAACTAAAGCTAAAGTACTGTAAAGTAAAGTACTGAAGCTAAAGTACTACAAATTAAAGTACCGAAGATAAAATACTGTAAGCTAAAGTACTGTAAACTAAAGTACTTAAGTTAAAGTACTGAAGCTAAAGTAATGTAAACTAAAGTACAGTAAACTAAAGTACCGAAGCCAAAGTACTGAAGCTAAAATACTGTAAACTAAAGTACTGAATCAAAAGTACTTTAAACTAAAGAACTGAAGCTTAAGTACTGTAAACTAACGTTCTGAAGCTAAAGTAGTGTAAACTAAAGAACTAAAGCTAAAGTACTGTAAAGTAAAGTACTGAAGCTAAAGTACTACAAATTAAAGTACCGAAGATAAAATACTGTAAGCTAAAGTACTGTAAACTAAAGTACTTAAGTTAAAGTACTGAAGCTAAAGTAATGTAAACTAAAGTACAGTAAACTAAAGTACCGAAGCCAAAGTACTGAAGCTAAAATACTGTAAACTAAAGTACTGAATCAAAAGTACTTTAAACTAAAGAACTGAAGCTTAAGTACTGTAAACTAACGTTCTGAAGCTAAAGTAGTGTAAACTAAAGAACTAAAGCTAAAGTACTGTAAAGTAAAGTACTGAAGCTAAAGTACTACAAATTAAAGTACCGAAGATAAAATACTGTAAGCTAAAGTACTGTAAACTAAAGTACTTAAGTTAAAGTACTGAAGCTAAAGTAATGTAAACTAAAGTACAGTAAACTAAAGTACCGAAGCCAAAGTACTGAAGCTAAAGTACTGTAAAATAAAGTACTGAAGCTAAAGTACTGTAAAGTAAAGAACTGTAAACTAACATACTGAAGCTAAAGGACTGTAAAGTACTGAAGCTAAAGTACTGTAAACTAAAGTACTGAAGCTAAAGTACTTTCAACTAAAGAACTGAAGCTAAAGGACTGTAAACTGAAGTACTGAAGCTAAAGGACTGTAAACTAAAGTACTGAAGCTAAAGTACTACAAAGTAAAGTACTGAAGATAAAATACTGTAAGTTAAAGTACTGAAAATAAAGTACTGTAAACTAAAGTACTGAAGCTAAAGTACTGTAAAGTACTGAAGCTAAACTACAGTAAACTAAAGTACTGAAGCTAAAGTGCTACAAAGTACCGAAGATAAAATACTGTAAGCTAAAGTACTGTAAACTAAAGTATTGTAAGCTAAAGTACTGTAAACTAAAGTACTGTAAAGTAAAGAACTGTAAACTAACGTACTGAAGCTAAAGTACTGTAAACTAAAGAACTAAAGCTAAAGTACTGTAAAGTAAAGTACTATAAACTAAAGTACTACAAATTAAAGTACCGAAGATAAAATACTATAAGCTAAAGTACTGTAAACTAAAGTACTGAAGCTAAATGACTGTAAACTAAAGAACTGAAGCTAAGGTACTGTAAACTAAAGTACTGTAAACTAACAAACTGAAGCTAAAGTACTATAACCTAAAGTACTGAAGATAAAATATTTTAAGCTAAAGTACTGTAAGCTGAAGTACTGAGGATAAATTACTGTAAACTAAAGTACTTAAGATAAATTACTGTAAACTAAAGTACTGACGCTAAAGTACTACAAAGTAAACTACTGAAGATAAAGTACTACAAAGTAAAGTACCGAAGATAAAATACTGTAAGCTTAAGTCCTGTAAACTAAAGTACTTAAGTTACAGTACTGAAGCTAAAGTAATGTAAACTAAAGTACAGTAAACTAAAGTACCAAAGCCAAAGTACTGAAGCTAAAGTACTGTAAAATAAAGTACTGAAGCTTAAGTACTGTAAAGTAAAGAACTGTAAACTAACATACTGAAGCTAAAGGACTGTAAAGTACTGAAGCTAAAGTACTGTAAACTAAAGTACTGAAGCTAAAGTACTTTCAACTAAAGAACTGAAGCTAAAGGACTGTAAACTGAAGTACTGAAGCTAAAGGACTGTAAACTAAAGTACTGAATCTAAAGTACTACAAAGTAAAGTACTGAAGATAAAATACTGTAAGTTAAAGTACTGAAAATAAAGTACTGTAAACTAAAGTACTGAAGCTAAAGTACTGTAAAGTACTGAAGCTAAACTACAGTAAACTAAAGTACTGAAGCTAAAGTACTACAAAGTACCGAAGATAAAATACTGTAAGCTTAAGTACTGTAAACTAAAGTATTGAAGCTAAAGTACTGTAAACTAAAGTACTGTAAAGTAAAGAACTGTAAACTAACGTACTGAAGCTAAAGTACTGTAAACTAAAGAACTAAAGCTAAAGTACTGTAAAGTAAAGTACTGAAGCTAAAGTACTACAAATTAAAGTACCGAAGATAAAATACTGTAAGCTAAAGTACTGTAAACTAAACAACTGAAGCTAAAGTACTGTAAACTAAAGTACTGTAAACTAAAGTACTGTAAACTAAAGAACTGAAGCTAAGGTGCTGTAAACTAAAGTACTGAATCAAAAGTACTGTAAAGTAAAGAACTGAAGCTTAAGTACTGTAAAGTACTGAAGCTAAAGTACTGTAAACTAAAGAACTAAAGCTAAAGTACTGTAAAGTAAAGTTCTGAAGCTAAAGTACTACAAATTAAAGTACCAAAGATAAAATATTGTAAGCTAAAGTATTGTAAACTAAAGTACTGAAGCTCAAAGACTGTAAACTAAAGTGCTGAAGCTAAAGTACTGTAAACTAAAGAACTGAAGCTAAGGTACTGTAAACTAAAGTACTGTAAACTAAAGAACTGAAGCTAAAGTACTGTAAACTAAAGTACTGAAGCTAAAGGACTGTAAACTAAAGAACTGTAAACTAAAGAACTAAAGCTAAAGTACTGAAGCTAAAGTACTGTAAGCTGAAGTACTGAGGATAAATTACTGTAAACTAAAGTACTTAAGATAAAGTACTGTAAACTAAAGTGCTTAAGTTACAGTACTGAAGCTAAAGTACCGAAGCTAAAGTACTGTAAGCTAAAGTACTGTAAACTAAAGAACTGAAGCTAAAGTACTGAAGCTAAAGTACTGTAAGCTGAAGTACTGAGGATAAATTACTGTAAACTAAAGTACTTAAGATAAAGTACTGTAAACTAAAGTACTGACGCTAAAGTACTACAAAGTAAACTACTGAAGATAAAGTACTACAAAGTAAAGTACCGAAGATAACATACTGTAAGCTAAAGTACAGTAAACTAAAGTACTGAAGCTAAAGTACTGTAAACTAAAGTGCTTAAGTTACAGTACTGAAGCTAAAGTACCGAAGCTAAAGTACTGTAAGCTAAAGTACTGTAAACTAAAGAACTGAAGCTGAAGTACTTTAAACTAAAGAACTGAAGCTGAAGTACTGTAAACTAAAGTACTGAAGCTAAAGGACTGTAAACTAAAGTACTGAAGCCAAAGTACTACAATGTAAAGTACTTAAGCTAAAGTACTGTAAACTAAAGTGCTTAAGTTACAGTACTGAAGCTAAAGTACCGAAGCTAAAGTACTGTAAGCTAAAGTACTGTAAACTAAAGAACTGAAGCTAAAGTACTTTCAACTAAAGAATTGAAGCTAAAGGACTGTAAACTGAAGTACTGAAGCTAAAGTACTACAAAGTAAAGTACTGAACATAAAATACTGTAAGTTAAAGTACTGAAAATAAAGTACTGTAAACTAAAGTACTGAAGCTAAAGTACTGTAAAGTACTGAAGCTAAACTACAGTAAACTAAAGTACTGAAGCTAAAGTACTACAAAGTACCGAAGATAAAATACTGTAAGCTAAAGTACTGTAAACTAAAGTATTGAAGCTAAAGTACTGTAAACTAAAGTACTGTAAAGTAAAGAACTGTAAAGTAAAGTACTGAAGCTAAAGTACTACAAATTAAAGTACCGAAGATAAAATACTGTAAGCTAAAGTATTGTAAACTAAAGTACTGAAGCTCAAGGACTGTAAACTAAAGTGCTGAAGCTAAAGTACTGTAAACTAAAGAACTGATGCTAAAGTACTGTAAACTAAAGTACTGTAAACTAAAGTACTGTAAACTAAAGAACTGAAGCTAAGGTGCTGTAAACTAAAGTACTGTAAACTAAAGAACTGAAGCTAAAGTACTGTAAACTAAAGTACTGAATCAAAAGTACTTTAAACTAAAGAACTGAAGCTTAAGTACTGTAAACTAAAGTTCTGAAGCTAAAGTAGTGTAAACTAAAGAACTGAAGCTAAGGTACTGTAAAGTAAAGTACTGAAGCTAAAGTACTACAAATTAAAGTACCAAAGATAAAATATTGTAAGCTAAAGTATTGTAAACTAAAGTACTGAAGCTCAAAGACTGTAAACTAAAGTGCTGAAGCTAAAGTACTGTAAACTAAAGAACTGTAAACTAAAGTACTGAAGCTAAAGGACTGTAAACTAAAGAACTGAAGCTAAGGTACTGTAAACTAAAGTACTGAAGCTAAGGTACTGTAAACTAAAGTACTGTAAACTAACAAACTGAAGCTAAAGTACTATAACCTAAAGTACTGAAGATAAAATATTTTAAGCTAAAGTACTGTAAGCTGAAGTACTGAGGATAAATTACTGTAAACTAAAGTACTTAAGATAAAGTACTGTAAACTAAAGTACTGACACTAAAGTACTACAAAGTAAACTACTGAAGATAAAGTACTACAAAGTAAAGTACCGAAGATAACATACTGTAAGCTAAAGTACAGTAAACTAAAGTACTGAAGCTAAAGTACTGTAAACTAAAGTGCTTAAGTTACAGTACTGAAGCTAAAGTACCGAAGCTAAAGTACTGTAAACTAAAGTGCTTAAGTTACAGTACTGAAGCTAAAGTACCGAAGCTAAAGTACTGTAAGCTAAAGTACTGTAAACTAAAGAACTGAAGCTGAAGTACTTTAAACTAAAGAACTGAAGCTGAAGTACTGTAAACTAAAGTACTGAAGCTAAAGGACTGTAAACTAAAGTACTGAAGCCAAAGTACTACAATGTAAAGTACTGAAGATAAAATACTGTAAGTTAAAGTACTGTAAGCTGAAGTACTGAAGCTAAAGTACTGAAAATAAAGTACTGTAAACCAAAGTACCAAAGCTTAAGTACTGTACAGTACTGAAGATAAAGTACTGTAAACTAAAGTACTGAAGCTTAAGTTCTGTAAAGTACTGAAGCTAAAGTACTGTAAACTAAAGAACTGTAGCTAAAGTACTGTAAAGTAAAGAACTGTAAACTAATGTACTGAAGCTAAAGTACTGTAAACTAAAGTAGTGACGCTAAAGTACTACAAAGTAAACTACTGAAGATAAAGTACTGTAAACTAAAGTACCGAAGGTAAAGTACTGTAAAGTAAAGTATTACAAAGTAAACTACTGAAGATAAAGTACTGTAAACTAAAGAACTGAAGCTTAAGTACTGTAAAGTAAAGTACTGAAGCTAAAGTACTGTAAAATAAAGTACTCAAGCTAAAGTACTGTAAAGTAAAGTACTGAGTAGTGATGAGAGTTGGCCAAAGAATGGGATCCGGCTGAATGGTGTCAGTACCATGGGTCAGCCCCTTCCCCGTGTGATGCTGAAATGATCCAAGATGGAGCCTGGGCACTGAAGTAAAGTGCGACAGAGTTCGTAGTTGTAAACGTTTGTTGTTAATGCTCTCCAGAGGTTTCTGTATAGCAATGTGAGTTCCAGAGCTGGACTCTGTGGAGGCCGGGTGTTAGTTTGACAGGACAGATATCAGCAAATGGTTAGCATTAGCTTTTAGCCAAGCTTCATGCCCATATGTGGCGTAACTGGGCGCTCGGCTGAAGGCAGTTAAACTGTCAGCTAAAGAGTTGAACTGTCAGTATTGTAGTTCAGCTAAGTTAGCCCCGAGAATGTTAAAGTGTCGGTCACTTAGCGGTCAGCTAAAGTACAAATCCGTCGTGAAGCTGACATCAATAAAACTGAAGCATTTAAACAAGAGAATCACAAGATGACATGGTACCATTGTCGTAGTTGCAGTAGATTCCGATTCGCTGAGGCAGGGGCCAATCCAGCACCTTCGCTCGGTTGTTGTGCTTCGCAGCGAGCGAGCTCTGCAGCCATTGGCTGGCGTGGAGACACCACGAACCAGTGCTCTTCCCTAATTGGTCAAAGCGGCCAAGGCTTGCCCGGTAGGCCACACCCACACTGAATGACTTCCAGTCAGCCAGGGGGCGGAGCTCCCAATAGTGACAGCCGCCACTCATCTCCTGGTCACCTAGGAGACGGAAGAAGAAAAAAAAGTAGAAAACATTAAAAAATTTTACAGTGTTAGATACTAAAATATTTACAAAATGAAATCCAGAGGGAGCAATGGTTGCTTTTAGAACCTACAAAATAAAAGTCTGCCATTCAAATGTATTAGACGTCAAAATAAACAGACAGTAAAATAAAAGCACTTTAATTAACAATAGTGCTTAAAGTTGACTTTAAATAAAAAACAGTATTTATAATATTATTTAATTTAATGCATAAAAGTGTAAAGTGTTAAAAGTTTGATAAAATGTGTTTTAGATTGACATGATGTGCATATACAACATTCAGTGGCATTGGTTGTGGTATCAGTATGAGGTATTAGTGTAGTAGTACAAAGTGTGCAGTACCCAGCACTGTGTATGACTCTCCAGCGAATCGGTCGCGTCCTGCTCGACTTCCTGCTGTCTTATTGGGTGAGGGCGTGGCGCTTCTGCTGCTGATAAAGTGCAAAAGAAAAACAAGAAAAGGAGAAAGTGAAAGAGTTGTTGTTCACACTCCCCAAGAATAAAGGTGGACAAACAACACGGTGAAACAGCCAATGAGGTCGTGCCAAAGCGATGATGCAGCAGAGAGAAGGATGACAAATCAAACACAAAATATAACTTTAGGTTAGTTTCAAAGACATAAAGCAGCTTAACAAAATAACGTGACTTATAACCAGTTTTACATCAAAACATGTTTTTTATTAGAATAATCACAATAACTGCTCTGTGAACAGTTTAACTTTAAAGTGTTGACATAAAGTTATTAAAATATAACACGAATGAACTGTGTCAACTAAAATATCAATAAAATGTGACCCAATTCAAAAACACAAAGATCTTTTTTCAAACAAGCGCTGATGTGATGTCAGCAGTGATGTCAGCAGTGATGTTATTGGCTGAATGAAGCAAAACATGGCGGATGAAGAAAGTGATTGGTGACACAGTGGTTGCTACTAGTCAGCGATGACAGTTTCTACCTGAGCGTGTCGGAGAGGACGCAGTACGGAGACTACAGAGGGACAAAAAGGTCAGAACACACCAACAGACAGCAGCAGAGAAACAAAATGAGTCATTTCAAAGTCCAAGCAGACATGAACAGCACAAGCCTGACCGCAGATACAGTCTACATTACACCTGGGCAACTCCATCTGCTGAGGAAGACCATGTGCTGCGATCAAAAGCTCCAGAACAGCAGCTAAATGGACTTACCATTCAACAACAAAAGCTCCCATGATCCTTAGCGGTACCGTGCTATTTTGGATGTTGACACATTTTCTCACCTGCTTTTATTCTCTTTCCCTCTCAGTCTGGGGTCGTGACCTTTGACCCCCTGCGGCTCCCAGGTCACCGTGTCACCCTGAACCTTCAGCTCAGCGTGAGCCGTCGCCGCATCAAAGCCAAAATTAAATGCTGCAGTGAAAGAAGAAGGACACGGTGAATATAGATAACAGAGAAGTTATCAGGGGCTCCTGGTCCTAATCATGTTTTTCTCAACAGACACAATAACCTGCTTTGCCTTCTGTCCTCGCCGTTTCATGAGGGAGGACTGAATACCAGAAACACGTCTGTGTAAAATACAAACTTCACAGCAGCACGAACACAGGAATCTTATTCATGATCTATAGGTAAGCATGTTCATATACATGAGCACGTCTCTGCTGCAGATATAACACTATACCTACAGTATATACTGTCACACACAATATCTACAGTATATACTGTCACACACAATATCTACAGTATATACTATCACACACACTATACCTACAGTATATACTCTCACACACACTATACCTACAGTATATACTGTCACACACACTATACCTACAGTATATACTGTCACACACACTATACCTACAGTATATACTCTCACACACACTGTACCTACAGTATATACTGTCACACACAATATCTACAGTATATACTATCACACACACTATACCTACAGTATATACTGTCACACACAATATCTACAGTATATACTATCACACACACTATACCTACAGTATATACTATCACACACACTATACCTACAGTATATACTGTCACACACAATATCTACAGTATATACTGTCACACACACTATACCTACAGTATATACTCTCACACACACTATACCTACAGTATATACTGTCACACACACTATACCTACAGTATATACTGTCACACACACTATATCTACAGTATGTACTGTCACACACACTATACCTACAGTATATACTGCCATACACACTATACCTACAGTATATACTCTCACACACACTATACCTACAGTATATACTGTCACACACACTATACCTACAGTATATACTGCCATACACACTATACCTACAGTATATACTCTCACACACACTATACCTACAGTATATACTCTCACACACTATACCTACAGTATAAACTGTCACACACACTATACCTACAGTATATACTGTCACACACACTATACCTACAGTATATACTGTCACACACACTATATCTACAGTATATACTGCCATACACACTATACCTACAGTATATACTCTCACACACACTATACCTACAGTATATACTCTCACACACTATACCTACAGTATATACTGTCACACACACTATACCTACAGTATATACTGTCACACACACTATACCTACAGTATATACTGCCATACACACTATACCTACAGTATATACTCTCACACACACTATACCTACAGTATATACTCTCACACACACTATACCTACAGTATATA
>NW_025742482.1:4149-6040 GCF_021292245.1 Micropterus dolomieu | reverse complement strand
TATTGTTGGCTGGACATGGTATTTGCACTCCACTAACTTACTCTTAAATATACAAGTTTGGCACGTTTCTATGAGGCCTAAAAGCAGATCCAGCTGCCTGTTTATTAGGTACACCGAGCTAAAAATAATGCAGTCCTGCAATAATCCTAACTTCATGAAGGTTAAAATATTCAGTTTTAGCTCTTCAGAGGCACTGATTCAACACGGAGAGCTGTTTCTGACAGGGACATACCTCGTTGATCTTTGGATCCTTTGTGGATAACTGGTTTGCTCGCTCATTAAAGTCAGTCTCCGATGGTTTCATATGTCAGCCTCCTCAACAGAAAAACATATTGTGACGAAGTGGGTTTGCTCACCACTTGTCCCATACAGGCCATTTGGTAACTTACCATAGTTTGTGTAAAAGTGCACCACTTACTATCCCGGGTTTTCTTGTCTTTGTATTATGTTACAGTTGACAGCAAAGCACGATGGTCCGTCTCAAGAACAAACTCTTTGCCAATGAGGTAAGGTGCAACACGCAGACAAACATACAGTCAACATAAATAAATGAAGAAATGTATAAATATGGAATGGAAGAACAACGTTGCAGATATATACATGTGCATTATTCTGGGTCTGGCTAGCCATGTGTGCCGTGCACACGTAACGCAATATAATATAGCCTCATGTCTGGTCTTGCAGGATGTGAGAATTAAAAAAGTGTTTCTTTGAAGACATCATTTCAAGGAAAACTTACTTATCCTCCCTGGATATAAAATATAATAAAATGTATTGTTGAATGCAATTGGTTGCCTTGCATATTTTGCACTGTTTACCAAAACTTCTTTCTTGACTTAAACTAAACAGCTTCTGGCATTCGTTGATATTTATATCAATGAACACAACAATTATATTTGTTGTGTATGTGAATGTGTCTTAACGTAACATGAGAATATCAGTAATTGTGACAACAGAAGCATGAGAACAAACATCTCCATACTGTAATGTATTATATGGGAGCAGCCCCCCCTTCCCTCCAATATTAAACAAAAAAATGTAATTACATTTAAAGGGCTTTATTGGCATGAAGGTTTCAAGAACAGTGTTTCAAAAGCATCAAAATACAATTTGTCAATACACACAGTATACAGTAAGTTAGAAATGGACATGTTATTAGTTGTAAAACAAAATACAAAGTGAATGGACAGAAGAAAAATTTAAGTTGAACTCGTGGATTTTGTAAGGCATATCATCAGTTGATTAAACAAACAAAACAGGTGCTAATGATCATACATTCAATATGTAGGTGGAAAAAGGATGATTGAGTGAAACAGCCTCAGTTTACAAGGTAAGAGAAGAGAGTTTAATTCTGAAAGTCTTGTCATAGATGAATATGAAAAATATGTTATATGTTGGAAAAGAATTTGGAAACTGCATTTGTGAAAACTTAACAATTAAACCAAAAAATACAGTGTGAACTCTTAAGACTACCAAAACATTTTTAACACCAAATGCCTCAGCAGACTGGGCACAACCTGCAGAGTAAAGTGAATGAATTCCCACACAGACAGTAATAATAATAAATCTTTGTTAAAAGTTCAATTCAATTCAATTCAATTTTATTTATATAGCGCCAAATCACAACAACAGTTATCTCACAGCGCTTTTCATAAAAGAGCAGGTCTAGACCGTACTCTGTCACATATTTTACAACCCTTGCACTATATGGAGACTCAGTAGTGCCAGGGAAGGTTTAAGTTTTGCCTCCTTATCTCCATCTAGTGGGCATCTTTCAACACTGCAACAGCCTGTCATTACGCAGTGGTGTCACAAGGTGACACTGCTAACTGCATCTTACTCTGAAACAAGGCTGGATCGTAAATGTGTAATAAAAGCAACAAAGATATCA
>NW_025742482.1:0-4129 GCF_021292245.1 Micropterus dolomieu | reverse complement strand
AACACACTAACCAATTACACAACAAAGTTTCTAACATTATAATTCTGAAAGTCTTGTCATGGATAAATATGAAAAATATGTTATATGTTGGAAAAGAAAGAGTAATGGCCATGCATAATGATTTTGCTCATGAAGGTAAACCAAGTCACCAAGAACATCTTTCTAAATTATTTTAAAGAGTTTGTCCTGTGCTCCAGTGCAAATTTGAAAACTGCATTTGTGAAAACTTAACAATTAAACCAAAAAATACAGTGTAAACTCTTAAGACTACCAAAACATCTTTAACACCAAATGCCTCAGCAGACTGGGCACAACCTGCAGAGTAAAGTGAATGAATTCCCACACAGACAGTAATAATACCAAAATCTTTGTTAAAAGTCACATATTTTACAACCCTTGCACTATATGGGGACTCAGTAGTGCCAGGGAAGGTTTAAGTTTTGCCTCCTTATCTCCATCTAGTGGGCATCTTTCAACACTGCAACAGCCTGTCATTACGCAGTGGTGTCACAAGGTGACGCTGCTAACTGCATCTTACTCTGAAAAAAGGCTGGATCGTAAATGTGTAATAAAAGCAACAAAGATATCAAATAACTTGCTGTGCTTGCAAGTTGCTTTATTACTTAAACATTTGTGTATTAGCAAAACGATCATCCAGCCTAACTTAAACGTGAGACAGTCAACAAAGCAGCAGTTGATGCCGATATTCTTTGTGTTATATTTACAGGTGAGAGAAGTGCACAAGCATCATACATGTTCATGTTAACTATGTTATCAATTGTGGTGTCATGTTTTACTGTTTACAACGATGTTAATGTGAGAAAATGAGGCAGCTAACCGATGCTAGCTCCAGTAACTTCATGTTAGCTGACTACGGTGCGTTTGGTGAGGCACACTAGGTGTATCTTTTATAGAAACGGTAACATGAGTGACCTGAATGCACCTTGTAGTGTTTTCATGCAGGATACAGATCGTTTGTGTTTATTTGTGCTGATAGAAGCAATCTTATTTGTAAACTGGTTGAACATTTAACTGTGTCTGTGATAATACTTTGTTGGTCACTGAACCTTTCATGTAAAGTAATAATTAATTTCAGTTGGACAGTTTGCACATTGTGACAGAATTATTGTGGATATAATCCCGTTTTACGAGGAAGTTAGGCCAGTCGTAAACGTAAGACAGTCAACAAAGCAGCAGATGAAGCCGATATTCATTCAAGACTGGCTTTGTGTTATATTTACAGCAACATAAACTGAAACTGGCAGCTGAAACCACCGTGTCTTCTTTTCGGGTGTAACAGGAGCACTGGTCTATGTTGTGTGCGCACCGCGGTCGGTCCGGGCGCTGCTCTTCCGCGGGTTATGCTTCTTGCGTTCCGTCGGCATTGCATTGTCAACTGGCATTTGGATGGTCGTTTTAATGTTTTTTATTTATTTTTTATTTTGGTTGGTCAGGGTCTTTTGCTTTTGCATTGCGGTGCATTTGGGAATCTTATATATATATATATATTTTTTTTTTTTTTTTTCTCTTTCTCCCACCCCTATTGGCTACTGGGGTTCTTGCCTGCCTGTTGCTGGGGTCGGTGTGTAGAATTATTCCTAATGCTTTTCTTTCAGTTACTTATTTAAATTAATTATTATTCCAGCTCTCGTAGCTGTGCTGTGTTGCTTATTTAGTGTGCGTGACTGTTTCTTGTTTTCATTTTTCTCTTAGTTGTCTTACTATGTCAGCTGTTTATTGCTGCTGTTCGGCTGGTTGTCTTTTACTATTATTATTCTTTTTATTGTTTGTTTTTGTCTGTGTTTGTTTGTTGTTGTTTTTCTCCTCCCCAAGCCCCCCTCTCTGTTCTATTGCAGGTTTCGTTGCTTTCTGCAATTGGTGTTTCCCACTGCTTTTCCCTGTTGTCCCCACCTTCCATCCCCCTTCTCTTACAGGTCTTGTCCTTTCTCTGTGCTGTCTGTTTGTGCCCCCCCATCCCCATGTCTGCCCCCCTGTCTGGCCCGGTGACAAATCAATACATAATTAAATAAATAATAAAACAGACAAAGGAGGATATTAATACTCTCTTGCTAAAGTAAAATCTGTCTGGCACAATATGGTATCCAGGTCATCATACTCTATACCAGGCTGCTGGGCAGGACAGGTTTAAAAAAACAAACAAGTAATTGCGACACAGAGAAGTCCACTCAGTGAAATATGAAAACCACCACTGTGGGTGAGTTGATTTGGTTATTGTGTGAATTTTGCTTTCTGACACTGCACCACAAAAGACCCAAAGTTAAAGATTAACAAACCTCTCAGTGTATGCACATTGTTTGTAGTATAGCCTTTTATTTGTTGTTAATACAAGAGCACGCTGTAAACTGTTTAAAGTTCATATCCAGCCACTAAAAGAAGCAAATTTCTTTTCAACCAAAAGCAGAAGTTCATTTCAAGGCCGTGAGTGACAGACTCAGCTAAACAGAGGAAACAACCAGTTCTCTTAAGAGGGTGTTCGAATGTTCGCTGTTTGAATAACTGCGGCACTTCTCGTCTATAGGTCAGATAGAACTCAACAGAAGGACCTGAACGATGGCCGAGGGGGAAGTCAACTATGCCTCAGTTATATTCAAAACTAACAAGCTTTTCCCACCTGAAGGTATGTTTAGTTTTAAAATTGAATTTTCTCTGTCTTTGTTCAAACATTTCTACAGACGGTGCTTAGGGGCGTTATGTGGCAGCACCATGTTCATCATGTCGTCCAGCCACTGGTCTGTCTGGGCCCCAACAGGCCCAGCTAACATGTTGCTGGATCTGTATGTGATCATCCTCATATGCAGTGGTAAACCAGTACCCTTAAAGTGATATCGATACCAATAGAGTTCTTTTTTATTTTTTTATTGTTATGGACAAGCAATGTGATCTGTTTTCTGTCCTTTTTTATTGGTTGAAATAACTGGAAATTTGCATCAGATCGCTCCTCATCCTACAGGTTGTCCACACACAGATGACTGCGTGACAGAAAGGACTGCAGCTTGGGAGTTTGTTTTTTATGAATTTGAACGACAGAGGAGGAATGAAATAGTTTCCACTGTGAGTGGTGAAAAAAGTCATTTAAGTCAACCACAGAGAGGTTTTGTTAAATTTGGATCAATCTTGAAGAACTGAATTGAAAGATCTCCGTGACGGCTTTTTCCTTTAGTGGTGAGTCGCAGGGGTGTTTCCAGGCTCTTGAAACACTGGGGGTTAGCCCAGGGGTTAGCCCAGCCCAGAAATCACCTGATAATTTTTCTGCACCAATTTATTGAGGAGATGTTTTGATTTATATAAAAGGAAACACAAAATTCAGGTGAAATGTGATGATTCAAATATGTATGTGTAATATAAGTCAGTAAGGCTCTCAGGCATTCTTTATTGCTGTCAGATATATTTCTCCTGTGGATCAACTTTAATTGATTTACAGGTGTAATAAAATCGCAATCCAATGAGCATAAAGTCACGATATTTTAACTAAATCTACCTGGCCCTCTGCTGTGTATTAGCCTGCGTTCTTGTTCTGCCGATATGGTAATAGGCTATTCCCTTCAGACCGCTTCCGCTTTACAGCCGCTTCAGACCGTTTGTGTACAATGCAAATCCACTGACTAGACAGTGACTGACAGCATTTAGGCTACATTTAAATGAAGCTGAAGCTGAAACCAACTTCTCTCTTTCTCTTTCTCTCTCTCTCTAAATGCAGGCATGCTGTGTACATGAACTTCAAACAAAATGTAGTAATATTATTGTGTTTAGCCTCTGTTCTTTGAAGACCTGCGAGACAGGCTGCTCCATGAGGATTATTGCATATTTATATGGAAAATATTTTTTTAGTTACAGACGGGGCTACTGTCAAAACATTTGGGGCTAAAGCCCCGTAAGGCCTTAAACAAGTCACTAGGGCACAAGAACAAACAGAGGTGGTATTTGGCTGCAAGCAAAACTCTACAAATAGTATTTTTCCCAGTCTGGTTACAAAAACGATGCGGTACTTGTTTGACTGGAGAAGTTTTGATACTACTGGGTAATGGGGTATTTCGGTCTGTAAGTGATATTTCTTGTGCTAAACATGAAACCTCTGCTTGTCATTTACCACTTGGGTAAAAAGAAGTTG
>NW_025742481.1:2550-5895 GCF_021292245.1 Micropterus dolomieu | reverse complement strand
AGACTGTAAAACCGAATGAATGTGTGCGGAGTGGCCCAGCCAGCCGCTACACAAACATCCTGCAAAGAGGCCCCGGAAAGGAGGGCTCGAGAGGCCGCCATGCCTCTGGTAGAATGAGCCCTCACAGCCACAGGTGAAGGCAAACCGCGCACCTGAAAGGCTAGGGAAATAGTCTGAACAATCCAGTTGCTAATAGTATGTTTGGGTGCAGGGAGCCCAGCCCTGGGGGACCCAAAATACACTAGCAACTGGTCAGCCTTCCTCCAACGGAAGGACCTCAGAGTGTAAATACTCAGTGCTCTGACAGGGCAGAGCAGATGAAGTCTCCTGTCCTCCGCCGTCACATGAGGTGGAGGATGAAATGCCTGCAGCACTGTGGACCCTGCCGCACAAGAAGGCACTTTAGGGATGTATCCTAGACGAGGGTGCAGGATAGCCCTAATATTCCCCGGGGCAAACTCCAGGCTTTGCGGGGAAACCGAAAGCGCTTGGAGATCCCCGCTCTCCTCAGAGAGGTGATAGCAAGGAGAAAGGCCATCTTGAGGGTCAAGTGCTTAGCCTCAGCTGATTCCAGGGGTTCGAAGGGGGCCTCAGCCAATCCCAAGTGGGAACCTTGGACCGAGTCGCAGGTCTCATCCTCTGGGCACCACGGAGGATCCGTGTGGACGGGGCCCTGGAGCTGAGGAGGGTCTCGACTGCTCCGGCTGTTAGACCCGCCTCTAGGTACTGTGCCCCCTCAGGGGCCAGACCCACAGTCGCCATACGGCGGGGAAAGGGTGAAGAACCCGGCCCTGCGCGTGGGACAGCAGGTCTCTCCTCTGAGGGACCCGCCATGGCGGGCCGTCCAGGAGCGACATGATGTCCGAGAACCACACCCGGGTTGGCCAGAACGGGGCTACGAGCAGTAGGCCAACATTGTCCTGGCGGACCTGCTCCAGAACCCCCGGGAGCAGAGCGACTGGGGGAAAAGCGTACAGACGTAGCCTCGGCCACGAATGTACCATGGCGTCCAGACCCAACGGGGCTGGAGGAACGAGAGAAACCATAGCGGGCAGTGCGTAGTCTCTTGAGACGCAAACAGATCCACGTCTATAGGGCCGAACTCTTTGCACAAGAGCTCCACCACTTCGGGGTGAAGTCTCCATTCCCCGGGCCTCAGCCCCTGCCTCGACAGCAGGTCTGCTCCCTGATTCTGCGTCCCCGGGAGATACATCGCCCTGAGCGATAGTAACCTCTGCTGGGACCACAGGAGGATCTGACGCGCCAGTCTGTCCAGAGGGCGCGAGCGCAGACCGCCCTGGTTATTCAGATAGGCCACCACCGCTGTGTTGTTCTCTTCGGAACGAACCAGGACGTGGTGGCCTTGGAGATCGGGCAGGAAACTCCTTAGAGCCTGGAACACCGACAACATCTCGAGACAGTTGATATGCCACTCGGACTGATGCACCTGCCAGGATCCCCTTGCAAAGCGGCCGCCCATGACCGCGCCCCAGCCCGTGAGGGAGGAGTCTGTCGAAATGACCAGCCGGCGACAAGACCCTCCCAGCATGGGCCCCTGGGACAGGAACCAAGTTTCCTTCCAAACTGATAGGGAACGAAGACACTTGCGCGTAACCCAAATCAGACGGAAAGGATTTCCCCTCAGGGAAAAACCCTTGGTACTTAGCCACCACTGCAGGGGTCTCATGTGCAGCAGTCCAGATGGACGCTGGACGCAGCTGCCAGGAGACCCAACACCCGTTGAAAGTGTTTTATAGTGATGGCGTGGCCTAACTTCACCCCTTTCACGGCAGCCAATATGGTGTCGACACGTGCCGGAGACAATTGTGCCCGCATCGTTGTCGAATCCCATACTACCCCTAGGAACGTAGTCCGTTGGGTGGGTGCCAGCACACTCTAACCCTAAACGCAGCAGATGAGCCAGAACGACATCTCGATGCCGAACCGCCGGGCTAGGATGAGCCAGTCGTCGATGTAGTTGAAAGTAGTTGGAGCCTCAGCGGGGCCAGTGCTGCATCCATACACTTGGTGAATGTGCGAGGGGAAAGTGCCAGGCCGAATGGAAGAACCCGATACTGGTAAGCCACACCCCCGAAGGCGAACCTCAGGAACTTCCTGTGAGAAGGACGGATGGAGACGTGGAAATAGGCGTCCTTTAGATCTATCGTGACGAACCAATCCTCGGATTTTATGTGCGTCACGATGGCGGGGATGATGAGCATCTTGAACCTGAATCTCCTCAGAGACCGGTTTAGAACCCGCAGATCCAAAATAGGGCGCAGCCCTCCGTCCTGGACTATGAAGTACCGGCTGTAGAACCGGCGTCTCTGTCTGGGGGGAGACACGTTCCGCGGCCCCTTTCCTCAGCAGAGTAAGAACTTCCTGTCCCAACACCGGACCTTGCTCCGGGCGGACCACAGTCCAAACCACCCCGTTGAATTTTGGAGGGCGGGTTTTGAACTGTAGTCGAAACCCATCTATGGCAGTGCGCAGGACCCACGGAGAAATGTGGGTCCTGCGACCCCTCGGGGCTGGTGGTCGGTGTCTCATGTGATCTTCTGGTGGACCCCTGAAGCCCCAGAACGGCAGGGGAGAGCCGCCGAAGATCCACGGTGAGTGAGTCTGAACGGCGCCTGACTGCAGACCCTCGGGGCAGGCAGTACAGCGTGGACTCGATGGTGGCAGGTGCGTCCCGAACGTGTAAACGGCGGGATAACATCACCCGTTGCCACAGTCATGGTCGGTCGGCCTACGGGGGGGGGGTGGGGAGGGTGCGGGAGGGGAGAAATACTCCCTTACCCCGTTCTTCAGGACCTCTTCCCTGAGCTCCGTCGGGACTGGATGACGGTCCTCAGATCGCGTCTCTCAGAAGGCTGAGGTTGAGAGTGCCGTCTCGCTGCCCCAGCTCCTCGGGGGGGGCCCCGAGAAGCGACACTCTCGGTAGGAGCTCGCAGAGGGAAGGGACCTACGCCTGGCAGCCTCAGCTGCCTTGGGTCCAGACCGGCGAGGGAGGTAGTGGCGGAACGCTTCGCCCTGCATCTTAACGCTCCGTGGTTCTGCGAAGCTCCGCCAGATCTTCCTCAGAGGGACCCCCCCTCTGAACCATCTCCTGGAGCAGGTCGGCTTGGTAGGCTTGAAGCACCGCCATGGTGTGCAAGCTCGCACCTGCCTGGCCCGCTGCCATGTACGCCTTCCCCACGAGCATAGATGTGGTGCGACATGGCTTGGAGGGTAACGCCGGCTTCTCCAGGGAGGACGCAAGTCGAGGGGAGAGATAGCTCGCAAGTGCATCCTCCACCCGAGGCATCCTCCCATAACCACGGTCCCTAACCCCCATCACATTAC
>NW_025742481.1:0-2530 GCF_021292245.1 Micropterus dolomieu | reverse complement strand
GCCGCCGAAGATCCACGGTGAGTGAGTCTGAACGCCGCCTGACTGCAGACCCTCGGGGCAGGCAGTACGGCGTGGACTCGATGGTGGCAGGTGCGTCCCGAACGTGTAAACGGCGGGATAACATCACCCGTTGCCACGGCGGAGGGGACCTCGGTCGGCCTCCGGGGGGGTGCGGGAGGAAGACTCCCCTACCCCGGTCTTCAGGACCTCTTCCCTGAGCTCCGTCGGGACTGGATGACGGTCCTCTGATCGCGTCACTCAAAAGGCTGAGGTTGAGAGCGCCGCTTCGCTGCCCCAGCTCCTCGGGGGGGCCCCCGAGAAGCGTCACTCTGCTTCCTCTCCTCTCGGTAGGAGCTCGTAGAGGGAAGGGACCTACGCCTGGCAGCCTCAGCTGCCTTGGGTCCAGACTGGCGAGGGAGGTACTGGCGGAACGCTTCGCCCTGCGTCTTAACGCTCCGTGGTTCTGCGAAGTTCCGCCAGATCTTCCTATGAACCATCTCCTGCAGCAGGTCGGCTTGGTAGGCTTGAAGCACCGCCATGGTGCGCAAGCTCGCACCTGCCTGGCCCGCTGCGATGTGGTGCGACATGGCTTGGAGGGTAACGCCGGCTTCTCCAGGGAGGACGCAAGTCGAGGGGAGAGATAGCTCGCAAGCGCATCCTCCACCAGAGGCATCCTCCCATAACCACGGTCCCTAACCCCCATCACATTACTGTAGTTCAGTGATCGGGGTGTGGAAAGTCGTGTAGAGAAGGGTCTGCCCCATGATTTACTCAGTTCATCATGTAAATCAGGAAAGAATGGCAGAGACTGGCGTGGAGGTGGCGCGTGGTGCTTAAGAAACCTTTCATCAAGCTTACCACAAGCCTGTGGTGTCTGCTCCTCCTGTGGCCAGTTGATATTGAGCTTAGCCACGGCTCTAGTCACCACCTCCAGCAGCTCGTCATAGTCGGGCGCCGCCTGATGACGCCGCCCCGACACCCGGAAGTCATCGTCCACTACGCTGAGCACGTCCACCTCCTCAGAGTCGGATTGCTGCAGCGTCTCCGGATCCAAACCGCGAGCGGGAGAAGCTGAGAAACGGGCTCCCGAACGAGGAAAGGAAGCGTCGGAGCCAGCGGATGAAGGTCGGGAAAAAGCCTCAGCCGTCCCGAAATCCTCCGACAAATCACGCTGTGAACCCCATGAGTGAAGCCGCCGGGCCGCCTCAGCGGCCGCAGGGCCCGCACCGTGGGAAGAACACATCGGGCCATCCTTGGAAAAGAGAGCCATGCGGGACCTCAGTACCCGCACGGAAAGGGCTTCGCAATGGCCGCAGGCAGCCCCCTCGAGTGCTCCATCCCCAAACATGAGACACACATCTCATGAGAATCTCCATCCGTGATGTACTGACGGCAAGAAAAAACACACCTTCTGTATTTCTGGTTACTGGACATGCTGGTAGACTTCTTCTTCAGGTAAGACACACTGCTTGTAGGACTGGAGCTTTCTTCAAACAACATACAGAGCGCCTGCTGAATAGAAAAGAGCTAATGATGAGTGTGTACAGGTGTGCTTTATACTCCTCTGGTTATTCCGTCACACCTTACCGTTCTAGCAACAAACCAATAGGATTGGAGTGATTTCATTCACGTTCAGACCTGCTACGCCTAGAGGCGTTCCCATAGTGTCGTAACCAACGCAGTTCGAGTTCCCTCGAAGGGGAACCCAGAGAAAGTAGCCCTCAGTGTTGCTGGTTGTCATAGCAACGCCACACACAATTACTGCGACGTAATATTCAATGCAACATACACACCAGCGATGCATATACAGCTGTCTCTTGATTTAAGTTAAAAGTTTCAACATTACTCAGAATGTAAAGACAGATAAGCGGTATGAAAAACTTACAGCTGTGTTTTCCTCTGCCGCTGGTGTTGCACAGGCTGTGTGACTGTGGGACCAGAGGGCTCTGTCAGTGGGCGGCTTGCAGTGGAAAAGGGGCTTAATAGTTAGGTCGCAAGTAGCTTTGATTTGTTAGACATGTGAAGTTTAGGTCGATAGCTAGTTAACTGGCTTTTTAGCACGTCCATAACCAGGGTTTATAACCACTCCCTATATACATATTACATATATATATATATATATATATGTAATATGTATATATTGTCTTGTAATGTACTTGCATCATCTTGTCACAAGATCTCTGACGTAATTGCTGACGTAATCTGCACTCTGCGCATGCGTTGGCGTCTGTAGCCACCTGTCGGAAGCTCCGTCTTGAACCGGACTCTTATCCAGTTTTAATCCACTTTTTTCGTTACATTTTTTATATCCTTTTATTTAACTTAACTTTATTTAAGTTTTACGTGGGTTAAGGATTTTAGTCATCCGACATGGATTTTAAGATAGATGACCGTAAAAACGCGATCAACGCTACTGATCGCAACAAAGCTCCGGTGACTATGCAAGCCGAGATAACTCTGCCCCTTGAGGACTGCTCACTCCTTAAGAAAGCGAACAAGAAGATTGCTGACCTTATGGAAGACATCCGAC
>NW_025742480.1:0-14038 GCF_021292245.1 Micropterus dolomieu | reverse complement strand
TCCCGCAGTCAGCACTTGTTATCTTATATAAAACATTGTTTGAGTCCCATTTAAATTATTGCAATGTCATATGGTGTAACACTTTTACTAGCTACCTGGAATAAAATACAGTCTTTACAGAAAAAAATTATACGGGTAATGACGTGGTCTGAGCCAAATACCCCCTCGCGTCTATTGTTTCATCGCCTGGGTCTATTAAGACTTACCGAATACAATTATTTCATAATTCTTGTATGATATTTCAGGTTGTTCATATGCTAAATGACCGATTGTGTGAACTTGTCCCAATCAGTCAACCCCAGCATACATATCACACAAGGGAAAAAGAGTTAATTACTGGTAAAATCAGACATTTGAAATGTACGAGCCTGAGTGTAGTCTGTAGAGGTCCGCAGATTTGGAACAAGCTCGAGGAAAACCTTAAATTGGTGCATTCTGTCTCTGTTTTCAAAATAAATCTGAAGGAAAATTTGCTCTTAACATATACTTTTTGATCATTTTGGAAGTGTTATATTTGTTCTGGGATTGATCTTTTGTTTGTTTGTAGTCTTGTGTTTTGTTGTATTTATATTTATTTGTTTTTATGGCGTGAGTTTTTCTCTCTGTTGGGTCTAATATTTAGACTCTGTTGGGAAATAATATTTTATATGTATGTATTAGCATTAACTTCATATTCTATTTTTATTTCCATAATTATTATGTTTTATCAACTTCAGATCAATTTTTTTTTTTTTACTTATTTACTTCTGTATCTTATCTCATCTTGAAATGTGGAAAAACTTTGTTAATGTAACTTTAGTCTCCAAAACTTTTGAAGATGTAATATTTCTAACATGTTTTCAATCTAAAATCATTCTTTCTGTCTTGGCCAGCTGCTGTGGATGATTGGTCAGTTTGAAATTTTCTTTTGGCCAATAGCAGCTCCTCTCGGCCTGGACCAATCAGCGCCGTCGTCGCGCCCGCTCTTCCTTTATAAAGCCGCTGCTCGCAGCCTGTCGGGATTCTTGTTTATCTGTGAACACGGACAAGTTAGAGAGACTAAAATGGCCAGAACCAAGCAGACCGCGCGTAAATCCACCGGAGGAAAAGCTCCCAGGAAGCAGCTGGCCACCAAGGCTGCCCGTAAGAGCGCCCCGGCCACCGGCGGAGTGAAGAAGCCCCACCGCTACAGGCCCGGTACCGTGGCTCTCCGAGAGATCCGCCGCTACCAGAAGTCCACCGAGCTGCTGATCCGCAAGCTGCCCTTCCAGCGCCTGGTGAGGGAGATCGCTCAGGACTTCAAGACCGACCTGCGCTTCCAGAGCTCCGCCGTCATGGCTCTGCAGGAGGCCAGCGAGGCTTACCTGGTCGGCCTCTTCGAGGACACCAACCTGTGCGCCATCCACGCCAAGAGGGTCACCATCATGCCCAAAGACATCCAGCTGGCCCGACGCATCCGCGGAGAGAGGGCTTAAACTCCCCCCACACCTCTTTACACCACAACGGCTCTTTTAAGAGCCACCTCACTAAAGCTCAAGAGCTCCTTCCTCTGATCCTCCTTTCCATGTATTTTAATAAGGCTGGCCTAAATCACTGTAGGAATGTCCTGTCTTTAGCACACAGCACAGAAGACACCGGCTTATTCCACAAAGTGATGTTTTTGGTGAAAGTAGCATGATCACCAAAGGGCAGGTCAACATTTTTAAACATTTTATCCTTAATTAGCATTAATCATTATTAGGTAGTTTATTAATTATCCTTTCATACTTCTTAATCTTTGAACATTACTGAGAGGTGTCTTATGCTGTGCTGTAATCATGAATGCAGTAACAAAGTTAAGATCCCTGAGTGGGAGCATTGACAGTAGACACTGAGACTATGCATACTTGAATGGCACAGCACAACATGTTATTCCTGTAGTAATTTTTTAATAAATATAACTTTGTTAAATTATATACACATAAATGCTGAAAAAGGTGACATTTGAGTTAAAATGTACATGATGAGTTTCTTATCCTGTAATATAAAAATATAGAAAGTCAACAACACAGAATGATGAATGAAAGCTGGAAAACTTCTAAAGTGGGGCAACATGTGTGAACAGCATAAAAACAGAAGATAAGAAGTTCATCATAGAGGAAGTAGGGGTGAAAAAAGCCCAGAAGGGATATATAAGGCTGTCTACAGACCATAGGATTGACTTCATCCTCCGGGTTTATGTGTCCTGTGTTGGAATAAACTCTTTTTTGCACCGACTCTTGACCGTGTCCAGAGAAGTTTTTGACTGCAAAC
This sequence comes from Micropterus dolomieu, assembly GCF_021292245.1. Taxonomy (NCBI): domain Eukaryota; kingdom Metazoa; phylum Chordata; class Actinopteri; order Centrarchiformes; family Centrarchidae; genus Micropterus; species Micropterus dolomieu. The sequence goes on along the minus strand of NW_025742480.1, from coordinate 11,767 downwards.
TTATTGACGTTTATAAAGCTGGTGAAGGTGGAGACCAGGCTTAACTGGCCCAGCCTGGTCGCACATCTGACCCAACATTGGCCAGTTACCATTATGGATTTACCATATTTTTAAGAGTCTGTTCATGGAACAAAAGTAATTTGTAAAATGGTAATTTATCCTAAGATAATTGAAAGTCCGTCCCTCACGGTGTCTGCTTAGAGAGATTCTGGCCCTTGAACAAAAGTAGGCTAGTTAAAGATCCCTGTTCCGATCAGAAACAATGTCCTATGGAAACAGTGAATTCTCAGGAGACACAATAAGAAAAGTACTGACGATAATCTAAAGGCAAAACAAAGTTAATGCAGCAGAATATTTTAAGTGTGGGCTTGTAGATAAGTGGCCATATACATGATGAGTCTTCATATTGTCTAATCATATCGACTAATCCAAATCATCTTCTCCTGTAAATGTGACCAGGTTCGTGGCAGATCTTCATTTTGTGTCTGAATGTTGTCAGAATCAGATCTTCAGGCTCGACTTCCATCCAGTTGTTAAATAATAAATGTTTCTCCCCGTCGGGGAATCGAACCCCGGTTTTCCGCGTGACAGGCGGAGATACTGTCCACTATACTAACGAGGAAGGTGCAACAGTGCGTCCTCGAGGAAAAGCAGATTCATGGAGCTTGTATGACTGAAACTCATTCTACGGGGTTTCTTGCACCAGCTGTGTATTTTTACACCACCATGTGGCGCTGTTTCCTCTCCTGTCTGTTTATGGACCTGCCTGAAGGAGAATTACCAACTTAATCTGATCAAGTCCTGTGTGCATAGATTTTGCACATCATAGGTCACTCTCTCCCACTACGATCCTGCTGTGAACCATATTATCTTTCTATATTAGGCCTGTAGGATATCATCCCTATACCACTAATGTAGATATTTATACCCATTATAATAACTACTGGGAATCTGTCACAGAACATAGGCCTACAGTCTTGACTTGACTCTATTTGTCCTTATAATGTTGTCATGATGTACAGAATATAATGCCATCTGAGACAGATTAGTTATTGTGGATTATATAAATAAATCTGACGGTGGATTTTAAACCTGGAAAAGTTCACTGGACACCCGGTTGCCTGTCACTGGGCTTGGTGAAAGTGAAAGCCCTCCTGCTGAGAGGGGCCCCTCACAGGGATCCAAATAAGTACAGCAAGCTCCCTCGCCCATATTGTAGTTGAGCTGCAAGGTGCCGCCATACCTGTAGAGGATCCCTCCCCTCAGGGTCGCTCAGGCAGCCTCTCAGGATGTGGATGCGCTGAATCCTCCACACCTTCAACATGGAGGCCTTGAAGAGGAGCACATCACTGGTGTCCTTTGCCAGGTGGAAGTGATGTCTTCAACTCTCTGCAGCAGCTCTCTGGGCTGTGGCACCTTTGTCCTGCAGTGCTCTCGTAGGTGCTGCTTGGTGGGATTAGCAGGGGAGTTTCTGCAGTCTCTATTAAACTTGGTCCTTGAGGCACAAAGTGCCATTTTAGTCTTAAGTGCTGAGAATTCATGAAATTTACTCCTACTTTTAAACTTAAGAATAAAAGCAAGTTATCAAATTTCTCAAAGCTGAGAATCACTCTTACTCTCCCAGTTATTTAAGACAGCCCGAGAGGTCTCTCAAGTGGTTAGGAGCTGCCAATAGTGCTTGTGATGGCGCTGTGGGGACAGAGACATGCAGAGAGGAGAGAAAGAATTCTGACGACAGCGGAGGCATAAACGTCAGCGAGTTGGTGAGGGACGTCATCTCACCACTGACTTTATGCAGTAATGCGTTTTCAGTTAAATTGAAGGTGATGATGACGCTTCGTTTATTTGCCACAGGACAAACGCAGCAATGCTGATTATTTTGGCCGTCACAAACATCAATAAGCCGAATAGTCATGGAAACAATTTTAGCACTTACAGCTCCACTACACCCCCCGTAATCCGACAGAAGCAAACACAGTTCATGCAAATAGCCGGCAATACAGGAGTAGTAGGCGCTTTTGATGGTGCTCATATGAAGATAAACTTTTTTATCTTTCATTTATTAATGTGTAGGCCTATATCATAGTGCATTATCTTGAAAATCCTTTATTGTTAAATGTGTGTTGAAATCTATTTAGTGACAACCATGCAGACAGGGCAAGTTATAGTTGTTTCTCAGCCTCTCCATGACAGTGTGCTCCAGCTTCCAGATGAAGAATGGATGAAGCTGAAAGTACTTTGGTGAAGGCAGCTCAGAGATTAAGTCTATGAGCTCAGGCTGAGGTGGGTGCAAAATCCTCATCGCAGCCTGCGACAGAGGCTGCTGGCTGGTGCGGGGTATCTAAAGGGGCTGAGGTTGTGAACTGCCTGACAGGAGGCGCTGGACCTGGCAGAGCTGTAAAACACAAACACAATAAAACACTACAGGCCACACACAACAAAAGACAAGAAAAGAGAGCTCTATATCAGTGTCATAGAAATTCATACCTTCACTGAGAACATTGTCTTCTTTGCTTCCACAGGGGAATCATTCTGTGGTGATAAATCTATGATGGTTACATGCAAACAGGAAAGGCAGGTTAGATATACACATTTAAAAAGCAGCACCTGTTTAATATATTCTTTCTCACAGCATTTAGGAAAATAAATCATTTACCTTCAGGAAGAGATGGAGCTGCTGTTCCCAGATTTTCTTTATATCCCAGAACTTTGGGACACTGGCTTTCAGTGTGCTTTAAAAAAGGTTTCACACAGCAGATGTTATCATTACCTGACAATGCCTAACATGAGTAGGGAGAGTGAAAAAAAGATTTTGATTCGTCAGAATGTGAAATACCCTGAGGTTATAAGAGGATGACTTATGTGAAAATGCCATAAGCTGCATTTCGACCAAAGGAAATAAAGAACACAAACATTAGAAGAGGCCAGAACACCAAAATAACAAACTATATGACAGAATAGTAATGGAAGGGGAATTCTGCTGAAAACAGAATCCTCCCTCCACACTGATGGAGAAAGACCTGTTGAGGGCCACGGCTGAGACACAGGGGACATTAGACTTTTATCCTGTCCCGTAACAGTATAATGATATTTTTTTTCACGTTTCAGTAGGCTATATTAAATTTCAGTATATCAAATTTAGATGGTGACAGATTTAACATCTCTCTTTTGAGCTCTTCATCTTCCTCCACCACTAGGAGATGAAACAAAACAATGTTAATTTGTGTATTAAGTAACTTACATTAAAATGTTTATATTAACAGCCAATGTAGCGGTGACTCTAGCTGGTGTAGCAGGTGGTGGACCGGAGTCAGCCGTCTGCTGCCTGAGGATGTACTGAAGCAGGTTACATCTTGATATTGATCCACTTTCCAGGAAGTTCTTGAACGCATCATTTCCACAGAGTTTCCGTAGTGTAGTGGTTATCACGTTCGCCTAACACGCGAAAGGTCCCCGGTTCGAGACCGGGCGGAAACACTTTTCAGTAATCCAATATTTTATAACATCCACCATGTGTCATTTAAACGTAACCACATTAGTCTCAGAAAATCAGATTTAGCAAATCATATTAATGATCAAATACACAGGTTTAAAATTCAGATTTATTTATATAATCCACAATAACTAATCTGTCTCAGCTGGCATTATATTCTGTACATCATGACAACATTATAAGGACAAACAGAGTCAAGTCAAGACTGTAGGCCTATGTTCTGTGACAGATTCCCAGTAGTTATTATAATGGGTATAAATATCTACATTAGTGCTATAGGGATGATATCCTACAGGCCTAATATAGAAAGATAATATGGTTCACAGCAGGATCGTAGTGGGAGAGAGTGACCTATGATGTGCAAAATCTACGCACACAGGACTTGATCAGATTAAGTTGGTAATTCTCCTTCAGGCAGGTCCATAAACAGACAGGAGAGGAAACAGCGCCACATGGTGGTGTAAAAATACACAGCTGGTGCAAGAAACCCCGTAGAATGAGTTTCAGTCATACAAGCTCCATGAATCTGGTTTTCCTCGAGGACGCATTATTGCACCTTCCTCGTTAGTATAGTGGACAGTATCTCCGCCTGTCACGCGGAAGACCGGGGTTCGATTCCCCGACGGGGAGAAACATTTATTATTTAACAACTGGATGGAAGTCGAGCCTGAAGATCTGATTCTGACAACATTCAGACACAAAATGAAGATCTGCCACGAACCTGGTCACATTTACAGGAGAAGATGATTTGGATTAGTCGATATGATTAGACAATTTAAAACACAATATGAAGACTCATCATGTATATGGCCACTTATCTACAAGCCCACACTTAAAATATTCTGCTGCATTAACTTTGTCTTGTCTTTAGATTATCGTCAGTACTTTTCTTATTGTGTCTCCTGAGAATTCACTGTTTCCATAGGACATTGTTTCTGATCGGAACAGGGATCTTTAACTAGCCTACTTTTGTTCAAGGGCCAGAATCTCTCTAAGCAGACACCGTGAGGGACGGACTTTAAATTATCTTAGGGTTAATTACCATATCAGCGTTTTATTTTCACAAATTAGACTTTAAATTATTTTAGGATAAATTACCATATCAGTGTTTAAAATTTTTCTTTTCACAAATTACTTTTGTTCCGTGAACAGACTCTTGGAAATATGGTAAATCCATAATGGTAACTGGCCAACTTGAACAGAAAAATCTGTAACTGCTGACTGCATTTCTGATTATGTTGATCAACTTTGTTTAATACCTTAATACTTTATATACCTTTAAGGCCCGATAGGCTAGTCTGTGGTTTTGACGCAATTATACATCTGAGACGTTATTGTTGACGTGACACCTGTAGTTACCGGTTGTAACAGCAAATGCAGGTTAAGCCTGTATTTCACAGAAGTCCGGGGCAGCTAAACAAAGTATTGTCAGGTAGTAATTGATCTTTTTCCATAATTATGTGAGCAGCCATGATCTGACTTCATGCTGCACAAGACATGAGTCTGCGAACAGTGAAAGGAGTTAGATACCTGGCCGAGAAGGTGGAGGTGTGCAGCCTGTCGCCTGCAGCTCTTCAACTCACTGCAATATTTCAAACTGCTCTATCAAAAGTTCAACAAGACTTTTGTCGTGTTTTGTAGATGCAGTTTGAGGGGGCCTTTCTCATTTCCCAAATTTCCACCTCCTCGACTCTTTGAGGAGCATTTTAGTCCCTCCCACCCGAGATGCCAGCTCGAGGAGTCCAGGAAACACTCATTTAATGAAGCCATTATTTTAAAGCGACGTCCATTAAATCTGACATGTTGCACAGCTGCATCATCTGTACGCTGTTAGAGCTGTGATCTCTGTCAGAGCAGCAGAGCAGCTGTCGCCACTAAAGGCTACAGATCATTACTTCACAATCCAGAAACATGTCTGTTAACATTATAACACACCTATACACATCTGGAGGTTCCAATAAACATTATAGCATCTGTTGAAAACAGTCAGATTACAGCAGCCTGATCATTCACCAGGCTACACAGCAGATTAGGCCTACCACTTTTTTGCGGAGCGCTTCTTGTCTGTAAACAGGAGATCATTTAGCTCTGGATGATATTACAGCCTAATAATTTGACTTCAGCAGCTGTTTTGTCACGATTATAGCAGCTGAATTGGTGTGATGCGCGGATCGGCTCGGACATTAAGCCTATGGGCATAAATCCTCCACCCCCACCAACTAATTATTTTATCAGATTTAGAGACCTCCACCGGTCGCTGTAGCTCCAGGCGGTTTCTTTCTTGTGTGTTATATTGATGTATGAATGTTTAACGATTCACTTAGATGATTAGAAAGGCTGCTGTCAGTCATTTAAACGTTTCCATCTGTGCAGTAATGTCACAGCAAATATCGTGGGACAAAACAGAAAAACCTTGCAGTAATAAACTTGACAGGACAGAGAGAGGAAACAGAATGAAACTTTCAGCTTCTATAATCCACGTTTAGACTCTGATGAAGCTCAGGACTGATCAGGAGGATGGCTGCTTTACTCCTGAGACCTTTTGGATGTGAAGAAGAACACAGAACATGAATTAACACCAGATCCTGACCGAACCGACCCTGTCGGCGTGTCGGGAGATTTATTATTATTAATTTGTGTTGCTGTGGCTCGTGCGTAAATGCGCACAGTGTCACTGGGGAGAAGCTTCATCCAGCCGCTATTTACTGTTCATTTTTACAATCCTGCATCACATTCAACAATAACAACTTGATGTCAAAGTGAAACGACATTAAGAAATGCGGTTAGAACAGCGCTTTATGAGGCGCTACACAATATAATTAATAGGCAACAACAGGAACCCTGCAGCGTCCTGCTCCGGTCCAGCTGCGGGTCACGCCTCTTGTAAATATCACAGCGGCTGAAAAGACTTCCGTAAAGGATACAGCGATGTATCCTCGCTTATAGCTTCTCCAGCAAGCCTCCTCGATGTGCATTTTAAGAATTGAGATGTCCTTCAAGATGGCGTGCTGATATCGAAGTTTGGAAAATGAGAAAGGCCCCGTGAACGACAGCGATCAGTGCTACATTGTAGGCCCATCAGCTTTATTGCCGGGAATTTGAACACATACGAGGAATTTGACTCTGGATTGTACATTGCTGCTAATGTGCTTACTCAGACAATAATAATCCTGTGACTAGTCCAAACTGAAAGCCTACTCCTGTTTTGCTAGTTTAATGTTCTTATTAATGTGAAGCTGTTACATACATATATATATATATATATATATACACATACATTAAGGGGAGCCTTAAGATGAGTTATGCAATTGTTTAGAGAGAAAGATCTTATCCCATGTGGAATAAAGGCCTACGTTTTTCCTGAAAAATACATTTGATCAAATACACATTAATTTGTCAACTGTAGGTATTTATTTTACTTTATAATGTTGCCGTGAGCACGGCACTCTTAAAGATACAAAAAAAATCAATAAAATGTTCTTTAATGTGTCAAAAAACAGACATTGAGCCACTCTACCCTACATTTGTTTAAATGATGATTATGTTGTAATAACATGATGCATGACAACTAAATGTAATAAACCTTCAGATCTCACTTCTTGTGTTTATGTGTCTGCTGCTGGAACAGATGCTCTCTGTTCTGATCTCCTTACTTTTGACCAAAAGGGGGAGACAGCGCCACCAAAAAATCGCTTGTGGCCAAAAATATATGACACCCGCAGTGATGAGAGCTAGAGCGTAGAGAATGATGCGAAGGAGGGGCTTATAGGAGGTCAGCAGTTTCCGTAGTGTAGTGGTTATCACGTTCGCCTCACACGCGAAAGGTCCCCGGTTCGAAACCGGGCGGAAACAAAATGTTATTTCTTTGTAAAACATGATCAGTAGTAACTCCGTGATCCTGAACGTGACCCTCACTAACAGATCTTTGTTAAATCTTTGTTGAGTTTACCCAACATAAAACGAAGGTTAGTATAGTTTAGCATTTTGTTTTGACTTTTTGTTTTCAATTTCAGTTTTTGCAGGTTTGCTAGTTTCAGTTTTATTTTTGAAAATGCTTAGTGTAGTAAATAACCCCAATTTAACTCTATTTTTATTCACTTTCTTTCACCTACCTCACTTCCTTTGCTTTCTTTCTCATCACTGATTGGCTCCTGCTGTCACCTTTCATTCCTCCTCACCTGAGTGAGTTCACCTGGTCACGCTTCATTTAAGGACTGCACTCCCTTTCACCTCCACATGGGGCGGCAGTTCTGGTAAGAGGAGTTTGATTTACTCTTTACTTTATGAGAAACTTAAATCTTTATATTTGCTTATTTCCTTGAGATGGACATGTGAGTTTAGTTCCTAATCATATGTTTGCTTTCTTTCAGACTGAACAACTAAAAAATTAAATGCATTTACACTAATATTAGTTTATTTTAGTTAGATTTGCAAACTGCCACTATAGTTTCAGCTATCGTTCTTTTTTAAACGCTTTCATTTTATTTCAGTTAATGTTTTTTCACACCTAGTTTTTGTTAACGATTATAAACCTGGTCTGAATTAAGTTTTGGACGGTCACAACACTGCACATACGCATGAAAAACCAATTTGTGTTCTTCATCAAATACAACTCTAATGGCTGTAACGAGAAGTGCTTGAGAGAACTGTAGAAAGTCTGTCCGGTCATTGATGAGCGAGTTTGAAAATGCTAAACGTGTTTAAAGCTGTAGACGCACCTTTCAAAATGAACAAATACTTTTCAGAAACATTTGATCTTGTGAAGGCAAAACAAATATTTCTTGGTCATAGACACTGCAAGAAAGCAAGGACAAGTAAAACAAGTGTCAACGTATCTCAGCATGTGAGAATGTTTATTCAGGAGTGAACAAATGCAAAAACTTTACCTTCAGAGTAAGAAGCAAGGAAGGAAGGAAGTGAAGACCCTTGTATCTGCACACTCGGCATCCGCCTTAATATTTAAGTTTTTTTTTAAATATTGAGACAGATGTTTTGAGAATTTGAGACGCTGGAAACAGCTTTTAAAATACTGATCAGTCATCACAAAAAACTTTACTGGGATTGGTGCTTGTGTAGTTTTTGAACCAGAGACGGATTCAGAATTCAAAACAACGCACACCTGATGGAAACCAGACTACCGAACAGTGTTACAATAACTTTAGTAAATCAGAACGAGGGGAACGTGTCGCTCTCTGAAAGAGAACAAACTGGCATCTCTTCACTGCAGAGGCTCTTTCTACAACACGGAGGAGAAACTAGTTCAAATCAGTGTATTAGTAGTTAGATTATTATAATGACGTTAGATAAAAAGTTCAGTTTTAATCTAATAGCATTCTGTTAGTATGTTAATATATAAATGATATAGGCTATTGTCATTTTATGTAATAGTACACTGTACAGCACCACTAGTATAAAATGAATTCCAGTTGGACAAAACAGCTGTTTCATTAAATCCTTGTGCAAGAAAAATGGCCTACTTGATTAGTTAATGCTAATAATGTTAACATGTTAATAATCAGCAGCATTCATGCAGAAGGAGTTTAAAATTTTACTGTAGCGCATCCCTGTGTCTTGACTGCAGACAGTTTAGCCATCCATTCCCCATGTGGATATGCAGAGACAAGTTCTGTCACTTTTGCATGGTTGACAAAACAGTTGTTCGGTCTGTTTACGATGAAGATGAAGTTGAGAAGCGCACCAGAGGAAATTACCAGCAGCGACTCAGACTTCATGATCCAAGCTCAACTGGGATTAAAGAGGACTCTTGTTTGAATAAGCTGACGTACTTTCATGTTACAGAGAACACACACGTTGACATTATGCACGATATCCTTGAGGGCGTAGCCCCTTTGGAGAAAAGCTTTTGACCCTAGAACTGCTGAATCAAAGAATTTCCAGTTTCGATTATGGAAATGTGAAAAATAAGCCAAGTGTAATCCTCGAGTTGAGAACTTGTGAAAATACAGTAAAACAAACTGCATCACTAACGTGGTGCCTCTTGCAGGTTGTGTTTGGACCCATTTCTCAGCTGCGGTGCATGAATGAGATTTGAATCCATAAAAAAAAGACGTGCACATGTGGTTGGAAACTTCAGAAATATTTCTAAAACACTGAGTTACAAACGTCAAGTTCAGCAAACGTATAGCTTCGAGTTAGGTGACCCGAGAGTTATAAATGCAACAATCTGAGATCAACCTATGATGATGTTGCCAACACTCTTGGTCACTCGGCCAGACTTACAGAACTGTTCTGCCACTTAAAGTAGACGACAAAGGAGAAATAACTCGTGTTGAATCCTTTTCTTATATCTGTAAGACAGTAAAGAACTTTGATGAGCATTTTTATGCCTGTGCTATAAAAAAAGTAAAGAATTTGAAATGATCAAGCTGTCTGATGCATAATGACAATCACTACAGATGAACTATACTTAAACCCGAGGATTGTTTAGTTCTCAGGAAGGCAGATGGTCCTTGTTGTCTTTGAACGTGTAATGAATCCACTAATTTGCCTTCAGACAAATGTAACTTCCCCAGTGAATGTAACTGAAAATTTAAAGATCAGATTCTAAAGGTTTTATTGTACATGTATTTCAAATGTCTTTGCACTATTAGCAGCCTAGCGGTTGTAACTGATGCTGGAAACACTTCCCATGTACTGTAACGCTACAGTTAGGATGTAGTCATCTAAGTCATCGCATGCTTTTGCTATTTATTGGATTTTTTATTGCATCCCAAATCAAAAGCTCAGGTAAACTTTTTGTTATACGAACGCGTCGAGTTGAGAGGAAACATTTTGTTGTGCTCATGTATTCTGTAGCCTGTCGACATTTCACATATCTTTCTCTCCATTAGTTCCTGGCAACAACATTTACTTGTGTTACACGTTTGTTTGCAGTTTTCGGGTCGTCAGCTACGCCATGGTGTGTTAAATGACCCGACACAACTTGTGTTAAAATGGCTCACACATCCTGTAAAAACTGTGTTGAAATGACACATTTGTGTTCAAAAAGTTTACACATCTCGACACTACGCGTGTTGTCCCTGAACACACTCAGTACATGTGTTTAAATTCTGCACGTGTTGTTTTTAACACGTCTCTTTTTGGAGTGTACTACAAAAATGTAGTCTTGGTCGGAAAAATGTACTTTCTTACCTCAAAATCTTGATAATCACCGTGCCAGATCAGGGAGGAAGAAGGTAACAACTAAAATGATCACCTAACTATCTTATGTGTTATTGGTGTTACACCTGTACCTGGTCTCCCCTACTGAAGCTTTCATCAGGGGCCCTTCTGCAGGTCGGACGGGAAGCTGGATTCTCACTAAATCAGAACAATTATTTTCTGGTGGTTATTGGTTTCAGTTGCAGATGCAGTAAAAATTTAGTTTATTAGTTGTGTTCTCTCTTTCGGGAGTCCTCTAATACAGTTTGTTCAATTTTTATATTTAATTAACTTCTCACAGGCTGTAGCCAATTATTACTTTATTATTATTAACACTTTGATTCTAAGAGAAATCTTGAAAATGAGGCAAATCATTTGTTCAAAACAAGAAGTTCCCAATATTGTAAGTAGTCTGATGTGAAGGAGATTTATTTTGGTCATAAAGTCATAATTGCTGATCTCAGCAATCTGGTTTCAGTTTATTTGAACTTCCACTGTGGAAGTTCACATGTTGCTGAAATATTAAGTTTCTGTAAATAAGACACATTTTCTTGTTGTGATGTGAGTATCAGTGTTTGAACTGTAATATATAGTGGTTTTCATGAACATGATCAGAGGAAGGAGCTCTTGAGCTTTAGTGAGGTGGCTCTTAAAAGAGCCGTTGTGGTGTAAAGAGGTGTGGGGGGAGTTTAAGCCCTCTCTCCGCGGATGCGTCGGGCCAGCTGGATGTCTTTGGGCATGATGGTGACCCTCTTGGCGTGGATGGCGCACAGGTTGGTGTCCTCGAAGAGGCCGACCAGGTAAGCCTCGCTGGCCTCCTGCAGAGCCATGACGGCGGAGCTCTGGAAGCGCAGGTCGGTCTTGAAGTCCTGAGCGATCTCCCTCACCAGGCGCTGGAAGGGCAGCTTGCGGATCAGCAGCTCGGTGGACTTCTGGTAGCGGCGGATCTCTCGGAGAGCCACGGTACCGGGCCTGTAGCGGTGGGGCTTCTTCACTCCGCCGGTGGCCGGGGCGCTCTTACGGGCAGCCTTGGTGGCCAGCTGCTTCCTGGGAGCTTTTCCTCCGGTGGATTTACGGGCGGTCTGCTTGGTTCTGGCCATCGCGTCTCGTTTC
>NW_025742479.1:5039-6614 GCF_021292245.1 Micropterus dolomieu | reverse complement strand
TTGTGCTGAAATGAGTAATAGTTTTGAGTGTGGAAGCATCTGAAACTTTGGAGATGGTTTTGTGACTGGCAGCAGGCAGAGTTGTGTGTTGTGGCCTTGTGGAGTTATACTCATTAAAATCTAAGAGGAGACCAGAGGATTGTCCCTCATACAAGTTTATGAGTAAACAGAGGTAAGTTATATCACACAAGAATGTTGCAATGTGTTGTAAATACTGCAGTAATGGCCCTGATTGACTATCGAAAAGCAGAGTTGGATATACAGATATATACTTAGTGATATATTACTGGTTAGTACCAGATAAGATACACTTTATATGTCATTTATGTTTTGACATGTATTTGTCATAATTGCTATTTAAAAAAAACAAAGAAGTGTTTCTACTTTACTGCAGATGACTGAGGATGGTTGGACTGTTATTTAATTACATGTGGTTCAAAACCTTAGCCCTTCCTACAATCCAAACATGTTTGCCTCTTAACAAAATCCAGTATAGTATATGAACATACAGGTACTTCTCAGAAAATTAGAATATTGTGTAAATAAAAGATTTTTTAGACATAAAGTGAAAAACTAAAAGCCTTTTATGTTTTAATTTTCATGATTAGCAGCCTTCAGAAGATTGTCAAGCAAAGCCGATTCAAGAACTTGGGGGAGTTTCACAAGGAGTGGACTGAGGCTGCAGTCAGTGCATCAAGAGCCACCAGGCACAGACATGTCCAAGAAATGAGCTACAATATAACAGAACTAATATTCTAATCTTTTCAACAATCTAATCTTTTTTTTTTCTTTTGATTTCCATGAGCTGTAAGCCATAATCATCAATAGTAAAACAAACAAAGGCCTGAATTTCACTTTATGTGTAGTGAATCTAGACTACATTCACTTTATGACTACAATTATAGGGAAAAAATAAACCTTTTCACAATATTGAAATTTTCTGAGATGCACAAGTAATTTTGGGGATATAGAGTCGATAACAGGACAGAAGCCTGTGGCCACGCCAGATGTTGGATGCTGGATGTTGTATTTGTGTGGGAGCATCTGAAACTTTAGAGGTGGTTTTCTGGATTACTGAAGGTTTGAATCCCCTGAACATCTGTGCAGATCTGGGAGACCAATTGTAAATAAATCTGCCTTTTCATCATCTACTGTAGCTGCTCAGTGAACTACAGCAGCAGACTGTGAATGTGAAACAGGCAGAGCTGAAGAAAGTGCATGATCAGCAAAACATTTGACTGGATAATTAAGCTTTAAAAAGTTGTCATTGTCTGCTTGATGTATTTTAAATTAGCTGTGTTTTACTCACATTTCACATTAATAGGGACTAATCCAGATGTCCTTATTCCCAGATCATTCTCTACTGCACAGTAATACCCTCTAGAGTCAGAGGGCAGGATGGAGCTCAAGATAAGCTGTGGTTCTTTACTGGGAAGATGAAGGTTTGGATTTCCATGATATTTATACCAGGTATAAGTAGCTGCTGGGTTAGCATCACTGCTGCAGGTCAGAGTCACTGAACTGCCCTCCACTATCTCAGCAGAGGGACTCACTGACACAGAGGGAAGCTTTGGA
>NW_025742479.1:0-5019 GCF_021292245.1 Micropterus dolomieu | reverse complement strand
CAGCTTCACAGTAATACTTTCCAGAGTCAGAGGACTGGATGGAGCCGAAGACAAGCTGTGGTTCTTTACTGAGCAGTCTTTGGTTTTCCTTGTACCAGGTATAATTAGCTGCTGGGTTAGCATCACTGCTGCAGGTCAGAGTCACTGAACTGCCCTCCACTATCTCAGCAGAGGGACTCACTGACACAGAGGGAAGCTTTGGAGCATCTGGAGGAGAAAACAAGAACACATTTAACATTTAATTTCAATATGAGGTTGAGTTTTCACAGTGGAGCATTTTAAATGGACAATATTTCATATGGACACAAAGTGGAGGTGCAGCTTGATTTCGTCCTGTATCAGAAACTACATGGGTTCCTGTTTCCATGGATAACAGTGTGTCAGACATGATTTTCCCACATCATTTTCTGACATCACGTCCACAAGGAAACTTGATTGGACAGATCTTGTAACACTAATCACTTGTAATTCTTCATAACTTGGCAAATATCTGACTTCCTTCTTTTCACTCATGTGTTTGTGTGGATGGATCAGAATAAGTTAAAACCTGGACCCATGAAGTGTTTTGCTGAAGAACACATTTTAAAAAGTGTCCATTAAAGATACAAGAACAGATAATCAGGGAATTTCTCTGATGATGCACAAGTTTGATCTGATCCAGAGAATTTAAACAGTCTAAAGACAAGATAACAAATCTTGTTTTAATACGTTTTCATTGTGAGTTATTTTACAGTGAAGACAGAAAATAAGAGTTAATTATGCAACATGTCTACAATCTCATGGGGAAATGATTTGGTTTTCATCCAGTTCTACAATGAATCACCAAATACCACTGAGTTACATGCAGTTAATGTGCAGTACAATAGGTTAAAGGCTCCACCAGATGGTGTCATGTCAGTGGAAGACTGGATGTAAACTCACACACTGAAGGAGAGCGGGACTTCTCATATCCTCCTACAGCACAGGAAAAACTGCCTGCAGGATCAAAGTAGGTTGAATAAGAATAAGATGTTTGTCCCCAAATGTTCTGTCCATTCTTGTACCAGACGTAGTAATGATGACCAGGTGGAAGACAACTGCTGTGACACTTCAGCTCTGCCCAGTTATAAGACTCGTAGACCTGTAATCTGCTCACCTGCACCTGGAGATCTGAATAAGGGACAAAAATATTAATTTTAGATTGAACTGTCAACACACACACACACACACACAAATTTGAGTAACCTTCATAAGATGTTGGACAGAACAAAATACATATTCAGATGAAAATGTTACCTGTGACAGACAGAGTGACTCCAGGTGAACCAGTATATGTCCCACCTGGTTGGTTTGTTATGAAACTGAACTTGTACTCAGCTGAGTCGCTCTCTCTCAGGTCTGTGATTCTCAGAGTGCAGTAGTTCATATAACAGTTATACTCCACACGACCTGAATACTCTGACTTTGTTTTCAGATCTACAGTATCATCACCTTTAAACCAGAATGATTCCCCAGCAGTAATATAACGGTAACTGATTGTGGACGGGTATTTAATGGTGCAATATATGTACACAGTTGATCCTTTGAAGGCACAGATCTCAGAAGAGGTGTAAGTCACTCCCCAGTCATACTGACTCTGTACCACTGTAACACAGAGCACATCAGAAACAGCAAACATTAACAACTGAATTTAACAATCAGTTATTAAGACAAAGTGGATCACACTACCTATATCATTTAGGTGAAACGTAACGTGGACAAAATCCTCAATTATCTGACTGATTATCTGCAGTCATTGTCATAAAAAATTCCTGAACTGGAATAGAGAATTGTGTTTGTTATATTTTAATGTTACTTCTGGGTGTTTCTGCTTTTGTACATTCATTCAAGAAAAATTAAGCAAAATACCTAAAAGTGCAGCGTATTTCAACACACAAGTAATCCAAACAGAAAATGCATAAAATGACATAACTTTACTAGAATAGAGTAGAACAGCAGTAGGCAACATAAAAGACTCACAGATGTTCTGCATCCTTCTTCTCACAAGGTCATTTCTAACTAAAGCTTTATGACCTTTTTATGTTATTTCTGAATAAAACCAGGGTGAACACAGGCACAGAGAAGTCCAAACACAAAAACTTGCTCAGTTATACACAGTCAGTGCAAAGGAAGATGTAGCAGACCGGTGACCTTAAATCAAGGGCGTCACTTTGTGTTGAAAAGTGGTGGAACATAAGGTTTGAGATTAGGGGTGTGATGAAAAACTATGGTCACGAGAACAAGACGAAGAATAGAAGATATAAATAAGAAGATATTTTCACAGCATTTTGAACAAATATTTGTTGATGAAATATATGGGTGGAGGCAGCTTGTTACTTTTTTGGACAATGCACATGTGTTTCTTCAATATTTAAATTGCATGTTTTCTTATTGTGCAAATAAAGCTTACTCACACACATTTCTTGGTGCAAGCTATTTTTCAGAAACTATATAACAAATTATCCTCTCAAAAAGTGGTGGGACATGTCCCCATTGTCCACAATGTAAATGACACCTATCCCTTAAATGCAGTTTACTGACCGGGATAAGAGGAGAAATATAAATTATTAGAGAGTCTGTGCTTTTCTTGGTCAGTTCTCTCTCTTCACTCTGCGGTCAGGTTGCTGCTGAGTTAAGTGTGACAACTAAAAATAAATGCAGCGTACTGAGGTGTCAGAGAGTTTCTAGCAGCTAAACATAAGCCGCAGAAAACTGGTATCAAGATCTCTGACTTTAGCACCCGCTGAATGAGGGTAAATTGTTGGCAGATCGTCAGGCTACATTTTGACGGACAGGGAAAAGGTTCAACAGAACGACACGTGTTGTTGGTTTAGTGTATTATGGTGATTGGTACACACCCCTGCCGCACACACAAGACACACACAGAGCAGTCAGCTCAGGTAATATCCGGTGTTGATGGAGAATAACTAAGTTTGTCTATTAGATGCAAGAGGCATCACTTGGTTTTATTTTCGTTGGCCAACTTTTGTATTGAAAGGACTGTTTTTGTTTGCTTGCTGGGATCCAGAAGAGGTTTTTCTTGAGATATGAACTTTTGCGGAAATTTGAACTGAAATTAAAATTCATTCATTGTGGTTTAACTGTGGGTTGTGTTTTTTGTCACCTGGTATCAGTAAGTTATCTTTGAAATATCTGGCTGATTGTTAGATGAGGTGAAATTATGTCATGTACTGAATAACATGTATGTTTGATGTTTAGAGTGTAAAATTTGTATGACAACATTATTTACATTAAAATATGTCTTATTCCTTCATTTAGTCTGTCTTGGTGCAGACTAGATAAACTTGATTGTCACAGTCAGGCAGTGAAGAAAGTTAATTTTGGACACAGAGCATGGAAACATCACACTGAGATCAGACAGTAGGAACTAGCAGGGTTTCGTTCAGAAGAAGATATGACAGAAGTAGTGTCAGAATGATTTCACTATGTGAGACCAGTAGGCTATCCCTCTAAAAACATTCACCGTGATAAAAGTAGCTGCAGATAGGAACTAATCGTCCACCATCTTCTGCAACCAGAGTCAACTGTCGAACACATTAGGGCAACAGGTTTCAGCAGAGAAAGTATTAAGTCATGAATAAAACCCCAAATATTAGTTTACCGCATGTAAAAGTGATTAGCACACAATTACCTTGTGTAAAAGACTAAAGAGTAAAGGCCTACACAAAATTTTATCTTCCTTATATTCATTACAACGGAAACAAAACATAACAAATTAACATTCAGGGAGTTTCGACATTACACACAACAAATGTTTTTACAGTTTCTGGGAAGTTTGCCTTTCAAACAACTCTGATCCACTTATGGCTATAAATGTAAGTTTAGATATTCAGTACCTGACACAGAGAGAAGGAAGACGACAAATCCACTCGCTGCTGCAGTTAAACTCATAGCTGCTCCTCTCATCTCTCTGTGTGGCTTCAGAGACAATAAAACATGTCAGCAGATAAAATAATGTACACAGGAGATATACAGTATCAGTCACATCAATAAACAATTCTACTTACAATGAAGAAGGGCGCTGTCTTTAAAGATACCTTTCCTCTGTGGTCAGTGAGCAAAAGACGGATATCTAAATATTAAATGACAAGATTTCCTTCCTCTTTAGATTATTTATGGCCTAAACATCATGAGCAGGATGCCAGTTAACACCAACATCACAAAGTAGTGACAATTTGCAAACTAAACTTAAGTGAGAAGAAAATAGTGTTATGGCCTGTTGATATTAAAAATGTTTGTTTCCCACTGACACAAGAAAAGACCATTCAAAAAGAGAAAACACGACAGACAGGCGTGAAAGTTGGTTTCATGCATCACTTGACACGTCTAGTGCATCTTTAGACAGTGAAATTGCCTTTATGCTGAGCACAGTGTTATTCAGCATTGAGAAACATGTAAGAAAAGTGGATCAGAAACTAATCAGAATGTAAATAAAAACTTTTCAGAATTACATTTTGCAGCTCTCTCACTCACAGTCATTCTGACTCTGTCACTGTAACACAGAGCACATCTGACAAGATGCTGCTGGAGGTAAGACAGAAAATATGTCTTGTTGTAATTTGGGTGAAGTGACTCTTTGATACAGACAGTGGAGGGAGCTCTCAGAGTGAGGAAGCTTTAACGTGCCATACTTAAGCTTTCCCACTAGAGGGCAGAGAAACATCACAGAAACTGAATCAAGACTCAATTTTCAAGAAGATCATCCATCATCATTTCATCCTCATAGTGACAAGAACCAAGAATGTCAGAAAGCCAAAGCAAAAGAACACAATTGATTTTATTTTGTCTTGATAGCTGGGAAATAAAATAATATTCTAAAAAGTAAATAGAAAAGCTGAAATGCAGAACTTCATCACACCAATGTTTCCAACTACAGAGTTGTCACACTGGACCGTCACTTGTTGTGGAAGCTGGCTGTTACTTTACAAATAATATAACACACACATTAGATGAAGTTTATAGAAACATTGACAAGCTTCC
>NW_025742478.1:7873-10751 GCF_021292245.1 Micropterus dolomieu | reverse complement strand
TTCAGAGCGTACACCGCGTCCATGGCAGTGACGGACTTCCTCTTGGCGTGCTCGGTGTGGGAGATGGAATTAAGTCAAGTCAAAATTTATTTAAAGTGGAAAATCACAAGCTACGTGGTCTCAGTACACTTTACAGAAAACAGAGACACATAAAAAATTGCAGAACTGGATAAAAAAAAGCTGAGAACACATAACAAGACACACACATTAAAAATCAATAAAATAGACAATTATAAAACAACAAGAATCATTTAAAATTCAACTCATGAAAGCACTTTTCTTGACCATCACACACTCAACACATTCAGACAACATTAAGTATGTCACCATTATGCAGAGCAGCAGTGAGTTGAATCTTGAAAGAACTGTTAGTACAGATATAGAAACAATGTCTTTACTTTATAGTTTAATCCACCAGATAAAATGATTTTCAACATGTTTATTTTTCAATTGTTAAAACTCCACTCACAGTATGCATTTTGTGTTGCCGATTATTTATTTATACATTTTTATTTAAAGAGTATCTCAAACACTAAACAAAATCACATCTGCTTCTATTTCGTATAGGCTTCGCCCTCTAAGAGCTGTCGCTATTTGGGGTTCATCCCCGCGCGCATGCGCAGTCCTGAAGATTTCTTTCGCGCCCATGTGCCGTGCACGGGCCTCTCTCAGGTCCGCAATTTAGGTATATAATACCGGCGAGACCAGAGATCTGCTCCCCCTTTTTTCTTCAGCGCTGCATAGCAGTCATTTCGGAGAGCAGAGTAGCATCTAAAGAGCAAATTTCCTGACTAAAGAGCTTTTCTTATGGCTACTCACCGCTCTACCGTTGAGGTCCGCCGCTCGGAAGGAGTCCGCCTCTGCCCGTCCTGCCACGCCGGCTACATCATGGGGTTTGATCTCCACGCCCACTGCGAGACCTGCCTCGGTCCCCAGCACGCTGGCCTGGCTCTGACTCCCCGGGCCTCGTGCCCCTACTGCGCACAGCTGCCCGTGGAGGAGAAGCGACGGCGGGTCGACGCCTTCGCGGCCCTGCAGGAGGAGGAGGCTGACGATGCTAGCTGGGCTAAGCCAGTTAGCTTCACGGCGGACCTCGCCGGCGGGACTGCCGGCGATGCAGGGCTCGAGTCCTCTGACTCTGCTCCCTCCATTGCTGGCTCCCCGCCAGGCTCTCCCCTCTTCCCGCTGGAAGACCTGGAGTTTTGACTTGGAGTTGGATAAGAAGGCGGCGTCGCTAGCTCCTGCTCCACTTCCGCCTTCCAGCTTGCCGTCCTGCGGGGCTCTCTTCCGGGATCTCCCCGACATAATAAAGACGGCTGCTGAGCGCAAGGGCGTGCCGATGCCTGCTGAGCCTCCTGCACCTGCTCCTAGCGCCATGCTCGGCGACATCTACCAGCCAGAGCAAGCGTCCAGACAGACCGCTTCAGCCTTTTCTCTCCGAAGCAGGGGCCGAGCCTGGGAAGCTGGAGGCGCGGCTGGCGAGGTACGTCAACTTCACTAAGGTTGAGGGCCTCACTGACTGTGGTTTTCCCTCTTTTCCACCTCTGGAGCCCAGCCTGGCAGCCATCCTGCTGCCTAAAGCCACCTTCTTCGGCAGGAGGAAGCCGACTCCGCCCTCTGCCCGCGACCAGGTAACGGCTCGAGTAACCGACCGCTCCCACCAGTGTGCCGCCCAGGTAGCAGCTGCCATCAACAATATATCGCTGCTGGCCTCGTCCATGTCCTCTGTCGCTGCTCAGCCCGACGCCCTTTCCCCCGTGCTCGCCAGCGAGTTTGGGAAAGACACAGCCGCCATTTTGTCGCTCTCCACAGCGGCGGCGGTCGGCCTGTCCCGGATTATGGCATGGATGACGATGCTGCAACGCAACATGTGGCTGCACATGTCCGATCTGCCGGAGCAGATCAGGAAGGAGTTGCTGGACGGCCCCATCAGCCCCGATGGGCTGTTTGGGCCGCTCCTCCAGGATGAAATCACACACCTGCAGCAAGCTTCGGACGAGGCAGACAAGGTGAAGCGGCACACAGCGTGGAGCAGAGCGCCACCTCAACACCCACGGCGCTCACAGGGCTCCTGGCGTGATCGCCGCGACTCCCGCCCCAGGCCGAGGCGCCCCGCGGCCACTGCTGCGGCTGCACCTCCAGCCCAGGCCCCCCAGGTGGCCGCTGCTCCCTCTTCACAGCGCCGCCCTGCCGTCAAGAACAGGCGAGCGGCTTGCTTCTGGTCCAACCCCCCCGCCGAGCCTCCCCGCAAACAGCGGAGGTATTGACGGGACGCGGGGGACGTGTGTTTTCTTCCCGGAACAGCCGGACACAACGGCTCTTTTCAGAGCCAACCAAACGTCCATAAAGAGCATATTCCTAACAGTCAGCCTGCCCCTCTCTCCCCTGAGCTTCCTGCAGCTGATGAAACGCACGTCTCCCACACACAAGCAAGCTCCGCTGCGCACGCACACGCTGCGTCAGTTGTTGAGCCGCTGTTGTCCCTCTTTCATATTATCATGAGTGAAAAACATTCACATCAGATAAACACAACAGACGGATCAGACGCTCGCCTTCTATACCGAAGGTGCCTGGTTCGAGACCAGACGAAAACATTGACCTACATTTTGGTCTCTATCATGCATTGTGTGATTAGGGTACTGTGAGCTGGTGTTTTAATGCTTATGACCGCTGGGGGTCCAGTGGGCATTGACTACATCTGGCTTCGCCCTTATCCCAATAGCGACAGCTCTTAGAGGGCGAAGCCTATACGAAATAGAACGTTGGTTACGTATTGTAATGATTCTATGAGTATAGGCGTAGCCCTCTAAGCTGCGGGCCCGACTGGTCCCACCAGCGTCGGCTGAAGAAAAAAAGCTGACCTCTTGGGGGCAGATCT
>NW_025742478.1:0-7853 GCF_021292245.1 Micropterus dolomieu | reverse complement strand
CTTCCCTGTAAAGGAGCCGGTAAGGCTCCTCTTGCCACGGGCTGTTGGGGCTTTTTCTGTCTTAGTTGCGCTCCAGTTGGACTGCCACAATGCGTAACAACCGTCCTTACTGTTCCCTCAACATAAGCCGCAGTGTGCGTCTGTGTGTGTTTGTACTCTGGGCGCTCTCGTGCGCGCACACACCCCCCGTTGCCGGGATGCGTGTGTGTTGTTCCATCCTCACGCCTGCTCTGCTCGTTGTTGGGACTGGTTACAATGCGTAACTCTCGTTCCAATTTCCTCACAGCAGCAGGTGGGAGGTAGGGAGTGATGCGTTCAGCCGTCCTGTTATCTGGCCTAATGCGGATGGCCGCGTTTCTCAGTTTCCATAGCGTAATGGATCAGACGCTCGCCTTCTATGCCGAAGGTACCTGGTTCGAGACCAGACGGAAACATTGACCTACTTTTTGGTCTCTATCATGCATTGTGTGATTAGGGTACTGTGAGCTGGTGTGTTAATGCTTATGACCGCTGGTGGTCCAGTGGGCATTGACTACATCTGGCTTCGCCCTTATCCCAATAGCGACAGCTCTTAGAGGGCGAAGCCTATACGAAATAGAACGTTGGTTACGTATTGTAATGATTCTATGAGTATAGGCGTAGCCCTCTAAGCTGCGGGCCCGACTGGTCCCACCAGCGTCGGCTGAAGAAAAAAAGCTGACCTCTTGGGGGCAGATCTCTGGTCTCGCCGGTATTATATACCTAAATTGCGGACCTGAGAGAGGCCCGTGCACGGCACATGGGCGCGAAAGAAATCTTCAGGACTGCGCATGCGCGCGGGGATGAACCCAATAGCGACAGCTCTTAGAGGGCTACGCCTATACTCATAGAATCTGGGGTTACAATACGTAACCAACGATCTGAACTGTGTCTCTAACAGAAAGTCACCGTAAAAGTTCTGCCTGTGTGGGGCCTTGGTTGAAGTTGTACATTCTGATGCGGTGATAATGGGTACTCCTTGATCTGACATTTCCAGGTTAAATCAGTTGCTACAGCCCTATATGCTTCCTGGCATGGCACTCAATCCTGTAAATTAAACTTTCAGCAGCAATCTATATAAAGGAGGGAAACGGCAGGGAAGTGAAGGGAGAGAGAAACAGCTGATTAATTAAGCACTGGAAACAACCTTTAGTTTTCTGGAGATGAAGTAATTATCTTGTGATCTTGAGTTAACTGCATTAAAAAAAAAATATATGTGCAAGCACGGCACTTCTTGGCTTCCGTATTCTTCCTGACGTAACACTCGTATCCCGGCTTGTGATCGGCACTAAGACTGCACCGGCTTGTGCATCCCCAGTGCCCGTGTTATGGACACACTTTTTCTAAATGACCTTTAAAATACTTCATTTTGAAGTTTGTTTGTCTTTCAGGAGCTTGAGGAGTTATTCCAGAAGGATTTGGAGGATGTCCAGCACATTAAGGATAACATACCTACACACATGCCCAGGAAGAAAGTCCCAGCAAAGTGAGGACACATTAATGATGCCTTATTTTCTTGGAGTTTGATGGTACCAGTTTTTTTAAACATGATAATTTGCTGCTTTTTTCTGTGGAGCCTGGGTAGGTTATATTTAGTATTTCTCATAGTGTATTCCTTATTTCACCACCTTACTTTAGCGTTGACTCACTAATTGAATCTGCTGTTTATTTACACGAGAATGAATGTCACAACATTTCAGCCAGTCCCGCCGCTCTCACTGTCACACACACAGAGCAGACAGTGACAGGTGAAGATAACGTGTTGCTCAAGGCTAAAAGAGGCTAAAAATTCAGCCAGAAAGTTTGTAACGGCGGAACACTGGGCACGGCTGCGTTGCGTTCCTGCCAGCTCCGCGGCTGCCGGAGCTGATCACGGCCATTCTAGAAGCTCCCAGAAGCGGCTCTGTTCCGCTGAGAACACACTGCCAGTCTGTTTCCGATGGAAGCCGCGTCAAGCAGCACAGAGCAGATGAACCGGGCAGGATGTCAGCCAGCATGCTTGTTTCTTTGTGCTTCTTCAAAAGAGCTTGGACAGCACATCTGGAAACCCCTGTCTGCCTTGCTGATGCAGTGTAACCACCTTGTGTCTTGTCGCTGTGCTCAGTCTTGCCATGGTGCGACTCTTCAGTAAACTGTCTTCGGCAGCCTCACCTTGTTAGCAGAGTTTGGCTGTCCATCACCCAGCTGGATTCCTCCTACACAGCTGTTTCTGTTTCACTTCATGGTTGTGTTTTAACCTTCATGCTGAATTGGTGATCAACAGCACCTGTTTGGTGTAATTGTTTAATCATACACCTGATGAAATATGCCTTCAAACTATCCCTGACTTTGTGCAAGTGTACCTAGAAGATCTGAAGACTGATTCTGTTTTGAAGGCAAAACTGTTTACTCACTTAGTTCTGAAGCATGACCTTTAATGTTTAACTGTAATGTTCTCTCATCTCTCAGTGGAAGTGAACCTGTAATCAACCAGAACGAAGCAGCAGACGTTCAGCCAGCCCAGCTGGAAAATGTCAAAAAGACCAACAAGAGTTTCATTAGAGAGATGGAGTTTATCACTATGCCAGAGTTTGAGAGCATCCCTCAGTAAGTATTATCCCCCACTAATATCCAGCTTGATTTCATATTTTGATTAATGTTGTTCAAAATGTTGTTGGGACATACAGAAACAGTTCAGCAACATTTTGCTGTAAATAAATGTGTTTGATAAGACAAGTGACAAGAGTAGTGTGAACAATGTGTCAGTCCCAGGAATTTAGTCTTCTGTCCAGATAAGGAATGTTGTTTAATCTCTAAATTTAACCAATTGTGATTATTTGTAAGAGCTTGGAAATTATTCCTGCAGTGAAATTTTTATTTAATCCCCCCCCCAACTAGGTTAAATTCATAAAACTTATAAAGTTAACCAATCACAACACTTTCCTGCATAAAATAATTGGTGCTGGGCAATTATTAAAATTTTTAAGCGATTAATTGCTTGCCGTTTACTCGCGGAGAGCTTGTCTCACTGGCTGTTCACCTGAGAAGCGTAGAGCAACCCGGTTTTAAGAACGTTCCTAAGATAAACATCTTCCCTGGTACTAATCAGCATGCAGTGTGTAGCTCTCCACTTCGCTGTGGCATTTAGTTGTTCTTGCTTATGTTTATCTACTTCTCCCACATGCTGCATCCAGCGTAGTCTGCTGAAGCCTCCCTCCGCTGCTTGTTTGGGTGGCTGATTTGCAGGCTGATCAACATCCCGCCCCTGGTTTGACTGTAGAGCCAGTGAGCAATAAAATAATAGCCGCATTTCAACCAAACGTACCTGGGACTTAAAAGTCCCCAGATCTCTTTTCAAGGAACTAAAAGGTCCCTTCAGCCCACTGTTGTGTGCGTTTCCACTGTGGTCTAAAGACCTGCGAAAATTAGGCAAATTAACCAGCTGACCTATACGCCGTACAAAGTGATGCACACTTTTGTAACCACTATCCATGAGCAACATTTATAAATGAACATCAGATTTGATGGAATATAATGAAAAACTATAGGCTATACTTGACCATTAAACAGCTTTTGTGTGGGAGTATAATGGAGAGAGACACGATAAAGTTTGTTATAAATTTAATAACAAACCGTGAAAATTGCAAAAGTTTAGAAGGTTATTAAAAAATTTCCAGCCGACAGGATCTGCAGATCAGCTGCAGCACTCGTCGGAGGAACGGGATGTTTAACGAGCTTTATTACCTGCAGTAATCAGCTGTTGCGGACCCAGTATTTACATTTACATTCATCCAAAGCTTACAATTGCTTTATCAGAGTCAGAGGTCGCACGCCTCTGGAGCAACGAGGGGTTAAGTGTCCTGCTAAGGGACACAATGGTGATTGACACCAAAGGCAAGCATCTTATCTATGTGCCACCACCACCTCACAGCGTTATTTAGCGTAACTCCATCAGCTGGTGTGTAGAAACACACCGCTGCACGGTGGCTGCAGTTTCCCAGCAATACATTTAATGCCGATGGACAATCTCAGGCGACATCGGCGAGACTTGTGTGGCTATCTGACTGTTGATTGTGATTTATTGGTTTGCAGAGAACGGTGGAAAAGAGAGGAGCAGTCGTAGAAAAACAGCCGACATTCTCCAGTTAAAGCCAATAGCCTCTACTCGCCCATTCAGAATTTCACTACAAGGCAAGACCCGCCCCCCCCCCAAAGTACCGGTTCCTCCAAAAGTTCCTTGTTCCGGGGTATAGTTCCTTTGGTCGAAACGCAGCTAGTAATACTAAAAGCTGTGTTAGTTAACGCGATAATAATGCGTAAACTCTCTCAGCCCTAAAAATAATCTATCACAGATCCAGTGTTGGAGGGGAAAAACAGTCAGATCTTGAGCTCTAATGCATCATGTGTCGCTCCTAACAAACCACTAACTCATTTTGTACCTTAACCACCACAGCAGTATAATAGCTTTACTTCAGTATCCAATTTATTTATAGAGTTTAGAAGCAGTCATTTGTATTGTTGAATTATTCTTGACCTGCAGGCTAAAAATATGCTAAACCAGTAAGTCCATCAACAGAAGATTAATTAACAAATCAATGAACTGTTTCGCTAACAAAAATATTATACATTCGCTGGACCCAGCTTCTCCAGTGTCTCGGATTTGCTGCTTCTGTTTCATAAACCGTAAACCAAATATCCTCAGGTTTTGAACTGTTGGGCAGACAAAACAAGACATTTGAAGTAGGGCTGCAGCTAACGATGATTTTAGTATTCAAAGCTTTTATAGATTATTTCAACGATTCATCGATGCGTCGTTTAAGAAGTACTTTTGCTTGGCGGCGGGAGTGTTGCCGAGGCGACAAAAGTTTCGTTTTACGGTGGACGGACTGTAACATTACAGAGTTTTCTTTAGCTTGAAATAATCCCATACTTTGGACACTTTCTTTTTTGTCCCTAGCTGTTTTCTCTCTCTTCCCCCACTTTGCAAACAGCGCCACCATAATCACGTCATGTTGACAACGTGAACGCAATGTGCGACAGTAATAAATTTCCCTGTGAAACACTGTGCTGTATAGTTACATGGATTAAACGAAGCATCGATGCAAAGAATTTGTGTCGAAGCATTTTATGAATCGATTTTATCGATTTAATCGATGAATCGTTTCAGCCCTAATTTGAAGTCACCATACTGGGCTCAGGGGAGCTGGGTAGCTTTCACTCTTTTCTGACATTTTCTAGACTAAACAATTAATCTGCTCAGTAGGGCTGAACGATTACTCATTTTCAAATCAAAATTGCAAATTGAAAGAACGTGATTGGCTAATCTTGAAGACTGCAAATAAAATGTAGGTTTATTATACAGCGCATCTGACCCGTTTTTAATAGTGGTGCAGTTACAGATTCATTCCGTTGTCATCCTTGTGTGACAGACTTGCTAACCAGTCACAAGCACCATGCGCCTCCTGTTACGGTCCTACTCACCAATCAGAGCGGGCACAGGGCGTGTACATTTTACAACAAACAAAACTGGAGGATAACGTAGAATCATGGCGTCAGGTGAACTGACACAGTCAGCAGCTGTGCTTAGCGCTCTCCGAAGGCTACATATCCCACATGGAGCATTTCAGAATAAGAGCTTATTGCCTGCCTGAATTTGCCGATTTTGTAAATTTGGTCAGCTGTCCTTGTTTTTGTGCTTCTATCATGATTGGGTGGGCTACGTACTTAAATTGTTTCTTTTTGTCTGTTTTGTTGATACACGATCGGGAGTCTGCACAGGGTGTTTTATTTTGGAAGTTGACCCGATTCTCTATGCCATTCAGTGTCTGACTTCTTTTTTTTTTTTTTTTTTTTTTTTTAATCGCAAATCAAATCGTAATCGCTATATCTGGCAAAAAAATCGCTATTACATTTAGAAATCATTCAGCCCTACTGCTCAGTGTCACAACTGGGCAGATTTAAATTTTAAGTTGACTTTTCAAGTGTCATTTCATCCTGAATATGCAGCTAAAGTCAAATATAGTTTCTTCAGCACTAAAAAACATCAGACAAAACATAACAAAGCGCCCAAAGAACCTAAATAATAGGCAGTTACATTGTGGCACGACTTATGATAATCCTTTATTGGGTTATCTAAGCATATATAGTCAGCTTGTCATCATGATAGTTTGTAGACCAAATCCTTATTAAACTTGGACTTTTGGACTGTCAGGGACAGAGTGGCTTAAGAAAACTCAAATTATACTTAGGGTTGGGTATTGTTTAAAATTTGATGATACCGGTACCCTTAAAGTGATACCGAAACCAATAGAGTACCATAGAAGCCATAGCAGTTGATTGGTAGCCTATAATTTTTATTATGGGCAAGCAAGGTTAAAAGTAAACAACATAAAAATTATTTTTGGATCAAGAAACTGAATTGAAAGATCTCCGCGAGTGCTTTTTCCTTTAGTGGTAAGTCGCAAACCTCCAAAAAGACGACAGTCACAAATATGGAGTCTGTTTAAACAAGTCATTAAACTACACTTAAGACTCTCAAACGGAAGAAAAGAGGCTGCACGTCCAGCCGAACCAAACCAACGACACCTGAAGCAATCGCAGCTGCAGTCGGAGGCTCCGTCAGTAAAATCAGCTGATCGCTGCTACGCCACAAAAGTGTTTAATTGATGTGATGGAACGCAGCGATCAATCAGTGATGGGTGATGTGAACAGCAAATAAAAATGTACAGAGGAGTGTTTAAATGATACCAGAAGATGAGACCAAAGGAAAGCCAAGCTTGCGGTGATAAACTTGCAACAGTGACGAACATGCCTGAGAGCGCAGCTGAAGGTGGAAGGGCTGTTAAAATCAGCATGGACTTTTTATACAGTTTATGGTGCAGACACATGGAAAATAAAAGGCTTCTCTTCTTTCTTGATGCTGGTGTGTTTGGCTGCAAGCAAAAACAGACAAATAGTCTTTTTTTGCCACACTCCGGTTACAAAAAGCGTCACTTGATGTGGCTGGAGATGTTTCGATTCTACTCGATACTGGGCTGTTTCAGTCCATACCAGAAAGGTATCGAGTAGTGATACCTATCCCTAGTTATACTGCACACATTTCGGATTCTGTGTTTTTATTAACCTATTGTGGCACATGAAGCTTATAGATGCATCTAGTTTGTGCTCTGATTAAAGAGAAACTAGGGCACTGGACAGTCCTTAACATTCAAAAACAAGATGAAAGACCATGTTGTTGCATTAATTCATCTTCTCTGCTGTGACAAGTTTACGTCTCAAACTCATATCTGCTCTACAATGTCAGATTCGGATTAACTTGAATCAGCTATATAATAGGCTTGCTCCCTTTTTAATATCAACATCACTAGTTATGTAGCATGTGATCTAGCATACAGTGGGTACGGAAAGTCTTCAGACCCCTTTAAATTTTTCACTCTTTGTTTCATTGCAGCCATTTTCCAAAAATCAAAAAAGCTCATTTTATTTCTCAGTAATGTACACTCAGCACCCCATCTTGACAGAAAAAAACAGAAATGTAGAAATTTTTGCAAATTTATTAAAAAAGAAAAACTGAAATATCACATGGTCATAAGTATTCAGACCCTTTGCCGTGACACTCATATTTAACTCAGGTGCTGTCTATTTCTTCTGATCATCCTTGAGATGGTTCTACACCTTCATTTGAGTCCAGCTGTGTTTGATTATACTGATTGGACTTGATTAGGAAAGCCACACACCTGTCTATATAAGACCTTACAGCTCACAGTGCATGTCAGAGCAAATGAGAATCATGAGGTCAAAGGAACTGCCTGAAGAGCTCAGAGACAGAATTGTGGCAAGGCACAGATCTGGCCAAG
>NW_025742477.1:3938-6508 GCF_021292245.1 Micropterus dolomieu | reverse complement strand
CTCCACATGTCATTTTTGTCAGCTCAGATGTGTGATTACCTATAGATACAAAGTGCCAGAAAGTCCAACCCAGTTTTCAAGTCTGTCTAGTAATATGTTGTGGTCGACCGTGTCGAATGCAGCACTGACATCCAATAATACTAAGAAATTCTGCCACTGTCAGTGTTTAAATGGATGTCATTGAAGACCTTAACAAGAGCCGTCTCAGTGCTGTGGTGTGGTCGAAAACCTGACTGGAAGACATCAAAACAGTTATTTAGTGCCAAGAAAGCACTAAGCTGTTGAAAAACAGCCTTTTCAATGATTTTACTTAAAAATGGGAGATTTGATATGGGCCTATAATTGCTCATTAGTGACCTGTCTAGATTGCTCTTTTTTAAGAGTGGCTTAATGACTGCAGTTTTCAGGGTATGTGGGTTTACGATGGGTAAACTGTATTGTGTGAACTTCACGTCACAGCTTTAGTGATGTCACTGAGCAATGTTAGGTAGATACTAAAAAATCTGCTCCCTTTTATAACCTGATCTCTCAAACAACAGGTTTCGCTCTGAAGAATGGAAGGTCTCTACATTAACAGCAGCTCACAGGACCAAAGCTACGATTACAGCAGCACCACCTCCAACTACCAGAATAACAACAAGCTTGATGAGTATCGTGAAAAACTTGATTTCATCTTAAATGTGGTCACATACATAATCGTTGCTGTCGGCCTTCCTCTGACCCTGGTGGCCATCTATGCTCTTTATTCTATGGTATGTACATTCTGACTGAGAATTATTTATTTCCTTTCTGTGTGGTTTGTCTGTCTACAGTCTGTCTGTCTGTAAAGGATCTGGATCTTGTTTGGGGGCTAGGTGTCAGGGGGCTGGGACAAAGGCTTGGAATGATCTATAACCTGACAGGAATAATTGACTCCAGAATTCAAATGTCCATGAAGCTGATTGGACCCTAAACACATGCAGTTTCCATGTGTGGCTCCATTCCAGCCTTCTCTTAAACCATTGAGCTTAATGACTGTATCAATTTCTTTGCCTCCAGTACTTATTTGTACGATCCTCCCTGAAATGCTGATTCAAGGAGGGGAGAGGCTCACCTTGCAAACACAAACATGAGGCTCAAACTGCGACTCCAGTCTGGTGCGTCTGTCTGATAAATCCAGCGCATGTGTTTGAGCCAGAATGCTTCATATCTGTGGCTGAAAAACTGCTGCAGAAGCTGCAGGAAATCTGGCCCTTAGTCTTGTTCCTGCACTGATTGGCCAGTGGGTCATATCTGAGATTTCTGTTGGATGAAAAAGTCAGAAATGGCTCTGACTGCAGCTGCTGGACAGAGCAAGATGACAGATTTGGGAGGAGGTGGACTTCACAACATGTTTCCAACTGCTTGTTGACTTTTACCAATGTTTTCCTGCAGGTGAGAAGAGATCATGTTGCTCCCATCTACCTCATCAACCTTCTCATTACTGACATCCTTCAGTTCTGCTGCATGATCGTTCGGGTGACACCAAATGTGGATTCGAATATAAAGAAAATCTTCTATTTTATTTACCTCTCTGCTCTGTTTGCCAGTGTTTTCTTCATGGTCTGCATCTCCCTGGAAAGGTATCTATCTGTCTATCCAGTATGTGTGGAGCTCCTTCTGTGTCTGAACATTATATTAGTTTATAACTCTGAAGCTCCTCAAAGACTTTGTGTCCATCTTGTATTACAGGTATTTGGTCATCGCCCACCCACTGTGGTACCGCTTCAGACGAACCATCAAGACCTCTGTGGTGCTCTGTGTCCTGGTCTGGGTCCTTTCTGCTGTCTGTGGCTTCCTTGATTTTTTCATTGATCGTGTGGTCAGATACATACTCGCTGCCGTCCTCCTCCTCCTTCCCTTCCCTCTGTTAATATTCTCCCTGGTTGGGACCCTCAAAGCCCTGTCTGCTTCCATCTCGGTCCCCTCTGATGAAAAACGACGAATTGTGGGAATTTTGGTTCTGGTGCTGCTTATTTACACTCTGCTGTTCCTGCCCAGCATCATTTGGTTCATGAAAGTGAACAATGACAATACCTGGTTTCCAGAAAAATATAAATTGAGACTCTACTTCCTGTCTACCATCTTCATCAGGTTGAGTCCTCTTGCAGACTTGTTCCTGTATGTGTTTATGAGGAAAGGGTCCATAGACAAGCTTTTGGCCTCTGTGTGTTGCCGCAGAATGGACAGCAATGATATCAGCAGTCCATCAGTATGAATGATGACAACATTTCCACAGTCAGCTTCATGTAGGCAGAGAAAGAGGGAGAGAGAGAAAGGGGAGGAAACAGGAGGAGAAATGGAGGCCAATAGAAAGGATAGAGACGAGACAGATCCTGTCATCTACTGAGACCATTTCCAATAAGACACCTAACTGTAGAGAACAGGAAGCACTGTTTGGACTCTGCTGTGGGAGAAGTGGCTGCTGGGAAATGTTTTGGTCAACTTGCTCTGGTTCACTGTGATGGCTTCAACACATGGAAATAAAATGTGTTTTATTAGTTTGGAGCTGGAAGTTGATGTGTGTCATTATTCTCCTTTAATCCCAGAAG
>NW_025742477.1:0-3918 GCF_021292245.1 Micropterus dolomieu | reverse complement strand
TCTGCATCTCCCTGGAAAGGTATCTATCTGTCTATCCAGTATGTGTGTAGCTCCTTCTGTGTCTGAACATTATATTAGTTTATAACTCTGAAGCTCCTTAAAGACTTTGTGTCCATCTCGTATTACAGGTATTTGGTCATCGCCCACCCACTGTGGTACCGCTTCAGACGAACCATCAAGTCCTCTGTGGTGCTCTGTGTCCTGGTCTGGGTCCTTTCTGCTGTCTGTGGCTTCCTTGATTTTTTCATTGATCGTGTGGTCAGATACATACTCACTGCCGTCGTCCTCCTCCCCCCCTTCCCTCTGTTAATATTCTCCCTGGTTGGGACCCTCAAAGCCCTGTCTGCTACCATCTCGGTCCCCTCTGATGAAAAACGACGAATTGTGGGAATTTTGGTTCTGGTGCTGCTTATTTACACTCTGCTGTTCCTGCCCAGCATCATTTGGTTGCTGGCAATAAAACATGACCCGACCCTCTACTTTCTGTCTGACATCTTCCTCAGTCTGAGTCCTCTTGCAGACTTGGTCCTGTATGTCTTCATGAGGAAAGGGTTCATAGACAAGCTTTTGGCCTCTGTGTGTTGCTGCAGAATGGACAGCAATGATATCAGCAGTTCATCAGTATGAATGATGACAACATTTCCACAGTCAGCTTCATTTGGCAGAGAAAGAGGGAGAGAGAGAAAGGGGAGGAAACAGGAGGAGAAATCTTATGTCTTCTTCCTAAATCTTTATTTGGACTGTTGTTTGGATGTTTAACAGAGGGAGAGCATCTCAACACATCTTTAGCACTTTTTACTTTCTCACATTTTAATTTAGTTCTTTACTGATATATTTTTACCCAAAACTGTGTTAGTTTTGCTATGTATTATTTATTTATTATAAAAAATTCCACATTGGTTGTTTGTCTTTATTTAATCTGAGACTTAGAAATGCCCTGCTGTCAAAAAACATTTCAGTTGAAAGAAAAATTTGTTATTCCTAAAAACGGAAGTTCATTCTGTACATTAGATAATTACTCCTGCTTCTCTGGATTTTTTTGGAATTTTTTTTCTCTCTACTTCATATTGATCATTACTTGCAATGTTGACTATTATCACCCTTTTTAACCTGTTACCTTAGTGACAACCTCTGATAAGAGTGCTATAAGTAAGCATAATGAACTAAAACTTCCTGCTTTCTTACAGTGCAGACGCTTTGCTGCTTGCTCTTGCCTCTCCTTACATTCTTTTGCTTAAATTCTTTTTTTTCTCCCGCTAGAAATCAGCAGCTCTTGGATACTTTTAAATCACTGGGACTGTCAGATAAAGTTGTCTCTTGCCATACATTAAAACCTTTTATGATCTTAGTGCTATGCGAGTGTGGCCTATCAATAGCACTAGCCTGTACTGCAGTGACTGGAGTTATAGCTAATGCTAATTAGCAACAAGATGCCCCCCTTCTCCACGGACGACTTCTACAAACTTTTACAGAAAACTGCAGTGCTGGAAACCAAGATCCACAGGTTAGAAGTGAATGTGGAAGTGAATGGACTATGTGGGAATGACACCACTTTACCGTGGACCCAAAACAGTGGAAGTAGTGGAACATAATTTAGGATAATAAACACAAATGTTCTATTTCTGCAAAAGAACGCCTCATATGTTGGATAGTTCAGGAATCATATTAATTAATACTTTCATACAGTGCAATTTATTCTGATAAATAAGGTGAACAGGAGACAAATTACATTTAAATTCATGCCGTTTTCAATGCGTCAATCGAGCAAATACGAGAGCATCGATTTGACCCAGAGTTCCGTCACTGAAGCATCCCCAGCTGAATGATGGTCCACAATGGCTTTATTCAGGGGAAAATAGGATGATACTGTAGCTCCATAAACCTGAATACACTTTACAACTGGAGCTACACGGGTTGATCTAACACGGGTTCTCAGCCCCTCGACCCACAAAGCTGGCAAGGTGCTTGACCTCGTTCTTGTCCGAAACTGTGCCACAGAGTGCCTAACAGTCACACCTCTACATGTGTCTGACCACTATTTTATTCAGTTCACGGTATGGCTACAGGAAAAGCCCATTCTTCCAACACCATTGGTTTCACACCACTGCAACCCCCGCAACCTGTCTCCCGCTCACTTTGCCTCAGTGGTAGCTTCCGCTCTACCCTCCCTCAACACATTTTCCTCACTTGAGGTCAGTGATGCCACACAATCCCTGTGCTCTACACGAAGCTCGTGCCTGGATAGCCTGTGTCCTCTATCAACCAAGCCTGCTCGCCCAAACCAGCCCCACCCGTGGCTAACTGATACCATCCGTGGGCTCCATACTGATCTCAGAGCGGCTGAAAGAAAATGGCGAAAAACCAAAGACCCTGCTGACCTTAAGGGCTACCAATGGCTCCTATCCTCCTTCTCAACAAGCATCAGTGCTGCCAAAACTGTGTTCTATTAAGACAGAATAAGCAGTGCCACTGACTCAAGGAAATTATTTTCCACTTTTAAAGCGCTACTAAATCCTCCTCCACCTCCACCACCCACAAACTTGTCTGCTGATACCTTTGCTGCCTTCTTCACAGGCAAAGTGGAGGCTATAACTAGCCAATTCTTTGAAACACTCAAACTCAATCATTGTAGCAGTCCTACTACATCTTTTCCCCTGCCCTTCAAGGTCATTGGTTGTTCCCTCTCCTCGTTTACTCCTCTCACAGAGAGCGAAGTATCAGAACTCTTGACCAGTAGCCGTCCAACTACATGAATTCATCAGGGAATGACCTCCTAGATCCATATCAGTCTGGTTTTAAGAGGGCCCACTCTACTGAAACGGCTCTTCTGTCTGTAACAGAAGCCCTAAGGTCAGCTAAAGCTGCAGCCCAATCCTCAGTTCTTATCCTGCTTGACCTATCAGCTGCCTTTGACACAGTTAAACACAGGATCCTGCTATCCG
This sequence comes from Micropterus dolomieu, assembly GCF_021292245.1. NCBI lineage: Eukaryota > Metazoa > Chordata > Actinopteri > Centrarchiformes > Centrarchidae > Micropterus > Micropterus dolomieu. The sequence continues at coordinate 976 of NW_025742477.1, read as the reverse complement.
CTCTCTCAACAATGGGCATCTCGAGTAAAGCACTCCTGTGGTTCGAATCCTACCTCTCGGGGCGTTCCTAGAATGCTTTGTGGCAAGGACAATTATCCTCCTCCCACTGCCTCTCCACAGGGGGGCCCCCAAGGCCCGTGTGACAGAAACCAGCGAGGCTGTGCAGTGAGTAAACCTCAATCCCGACACCTCAGGGGACGTACTGGGGACTGCCGTCAGTTGACACGGGTTTAGCTCCCTCGTCAGCGTGTCCGCCTCCCGTACCGAGATCGCCGGTAAGGGTCAGGCCTGTGAAGTCGTTACCATGGCGATCTGTCAGTCAGGCTCGAGTGACTCGTACCCACAGGACTGAAAAAGCTCATCAGGAGTCGGCTGCTCACTTTCTCTGGTGAGTACACTTAGTTTTAAGACTGTTGTTCGCTAGACAAAGTTATCAGCCCTGTTAAAATGACTTACAATGAGTTACAGATGCATCTAGCTAAGCTAGCTAGCTCCACACACGTCGGGGCTTTATGGCAGAGCGGCCCGACGGAAGCCTCTCCTCAGTGCAAGACACATGAAAGCCCGCATGGAGTTTGCTAAAAAACACCTGAAGGACTCCAAGATGGTGATAAATAAGATCCTCTGGTCTGATGAGACCAAGATAGAACTTTTTGGCCTTAATTCTAAGCGGTATGCGTGGAGAAAACCAGGCACTGCTCATCACCTGTCCAATACAGTCTCAACAGTGAAGCATGGTGGTGGCAGCATCATGCTGTGGGGGTGTTTTTCAGCTGCAGGGACAGGACGACCGGTTGCAATCGAGGGAAAGATGAATGCGGCCGAGTACAGGGATATCCTGGACGAAAACCTTTTCCAGAGTGCTCTGGACCTCAGACTGGGCCGAAGGTTTACCTTCCAACGAGACAATGACCCTAAGCACACCGCTAAAATAACGAAGGAGTGGCTTCACAACAACTCCGTGGCTGTTCTTGAA
>NW_025742476.1:0-6018 GCF_021292245.1 Micropterus dolomieu | reverse complement strand
GACTTGGGGGATCATGAACCCATGGCCTCCAAGAAAGTGGAATGAGGTAGATAGATCCTCCCTAACGACTGTGAACCCAAAGATGGTGACTGCTAACATGTTAGGATAGTAGTGATGCAAGAGGTTTATTCATTACTCTATTACAATCTCTTCAAATTATAACATTGATTAATCCAAAGAGCACTTGCTGGTGGGTTGTCTAGTTGAGCTGTGGAGTGGCTGAGGCGATGCAGTGATGGTGTTCAGGCTAGTTGTAGGCTCATACAGTGCTTTAAGATGTATGGCTGGTCCTACCTGTCACAGTGCCTCTGTTAACCCTTCTTCACATAATTGATAAATTAAATACAAGTCTAACTCCTTGGAGTTGGCACTTATATGTGGTGCTTTCAGAGGTAAAACACTAACACACACATATTTACACACAGTAGGCCTACATATGAGACCACCGTGCTGAAGTGTGTGGTGGGAGAAGGAGGTGGGGGGGCAGTATACATAATTCTCAAATACTCCATCTAATCGCACTATCTGTGCAAAATATGAAAGTGTTGTTTAATCACAACAGTGAATTAGGGTTGTCATTGAAGCATATGGCTGAACCACCCAGATACTGTGTTCTGCTTGAGGTATCTACCTGTTAAAGGGAGTGGTGGGAATTGTTGGGTTTCTGGTAATAATATTCTAGACCTGCTCTATATGAAAAGTGCAATGAGATTACGTTTGTTATGAATTGAGGCTAAATAAAACTGATTAGATTGAGTACTTGTTACGGCGGTATGCACTTAAAAGTTTTTTGCAATCCGCCATTAACTAAGAAGAAGAAGAGTACTTGTTACATTCAGAAGGTGGCAGCGTCAAACCGAAAGAAGGAGAAGAAGATTTCAGCCAGCACATGTGCGATGTCACTTGACTGCTTCTTCTGAGTTAATTTTGGTGGACAAGTTGCTTGTGGTCTTCGTTTTTGAAAGTTGTAAGAGGTAAGGACCTGTTCTTTTTACCCGTAACTGTTTTTTGTATAATTTTCATATTGAGCATGATTGTATTTTGTGTTTGTGATAGAAGGCGTCCTGCATTTTTCGGGTGTATAATGTTAACAGTTAGGTTAACTAGCCCAGGGAGGTGGTTCTTGGACATGTGTTAGCTAGCTAACATTGCTGCATGACCCAGGTTGATCGGCTTTTATCCCGCCGAGCCTGCCAATCCGTGAACACTTGAACCCTCTGCTGTCGATAGCAACACTGTTTACAGGCGCTTCAACACCTCAGCCTGTGCTGTGGTGTCCATAGAGAAAGCTCTGTTTTTACATGTCTGTGTTTAAGCTCTTAATCTTTAGCTCTTCATAGGCTGCTTTTGTAACACAGTGTCTTTGGTTTGGAGAGATTAGTTTTACTCTTGTGTTCCTGTCTATACTTGATACAGATATCAGGCTTATTTTACTGGTCATAATAAATGCAAAAGTTACGTTTTTGCATGATTAAAAACAGGTAACGTTAATGTTAATTTTAATTGTTAACAAACAGATATTTTGGACTTGTATTCAGCCAATGGTTTGAAGTATTTATGAGCTTCAGTGAGTCACTATTAGCCTAAAGCTGTGCAAGCTATCTGTTATTGTAAATGGGGGGGAAAGGGCATCACAGAGTAGACATGGCGTTTAGGTCAGTGTATTGCTACAAATTACGAAAGTGTGCCTCTTTTTCTGTCTGAATTTCCAAAACTTTATTTCATCCTCTTCCCTTTCCCAGGTAAAGGAGAGCGCATAAGGCTGCTCTTCAACTACCAATAATATGTTGTGCTTGTGGAATATGTTTCTAGGTGGAAATTCTGAGGATTTCTACTGTTCCACTGTCTCAAAGTTTGTAGACAAACAGACTTCCAATCTCCTCAGTGTGTTGAAGAAGAAAGGAGGCTCTGCAGGAAGGGAACTTCGCATACTTTTGGCCCACAGGTATGTTTTGCAATTGGTAGAAATTATAGAATAATAAGTTGATGTTGACTCGTCTCTTCTGACACGTATAGAGAGTAGTAAACAGTCAGAAACCCAAAACATCTGTGTATGCACCCTGATGAGTATACAATTGGGATTTGATTGTTGCTCACAAAGCCTAAACAGCAACACTTGTGCCACTTTCAAACAAATAATTTTTTTATTGTTTGCAGTTGCCTCACTATTTAAATACACATCAATGACCAGAGCTATGTTTAGGGATCGGATATATTGACATTTGGAATGAGCAACAGAAAGTTTGCTTCTCAAAATACAATGCGCTTGTTAAACAGGTGTATTGATGACGTACTGGCTTTTTACTCACTAAGGTTTTTACCTGCGGCCTCTCTGCTGGCCATTAAGTTGGCTCTGTGTTTGTGTCTATGTGAAGATGCTCAGCCCTGACACAGATAGCAGGGCAGAGGCTTCACCGTGATAATAACATAATTTATTTGACAGCAAGGTTTCTTTTGTTTATTATGATTTCAACACAGATTTGTTCACAATGTAGTAATGGGGGAGGGTGTACCTCCCTGGACATGTTCATAGCAAGTTTATTGTGTCCTTTCAGAGTTTAAGAAATCAAAGATGTAGGACACATACCATTAACATCACTGGACATGTCAGAATGTGTAGTATGTGTGTATGTGCAGTCCTTAAGTATTTCTGTATTGTTTTTGTCTCTCTTGCAACTGTTGAAAAGAGGAGGGAGATCATCCTCAGGGCAATTGGTTTCTACCTGATGAAGACCCAAACATCCTCTTCAAAGAAAACCCGGTTGGTAATTTCAGTAGTAACTACCTGCATTAAACCAAACGGCTACAGTTGTGGTCAAAAGTTTACATACACTTGTAAACAACATGTATTTCATGGCAGTTAAAACCAACTGCCATGAAATACATGAAAATGAATTGTGATTTTGCCTGAAATAAAGAAACAAAAGACAGACAGCTTGTTACGTCCCCGGCTTGTCTAGGAGTGGGGGACTAACAAAGAGATAAATAAACAGGGTGGAAAAACAAAGGATGACCCAAAACGTGTCATGTTAATGTAATTATTCTAAGTTAGTAACAAAAAAGGTGTTTTAACAACTGAATGCGATCTCTGCTCACACTAGAGACGATATGGCGTTTGTTATGTAAAGTAAATTAATTAAGATATTCAGCGGAAATTATGCAACACAATACAGAGTCTCTACGGCTCCCACCGCGCTGGTGAGGCATATGTGGAGATCGACGCTCCTCACCACACCGGCTTCTAGCTGGTCGTGAACACGGGGCCGATGGCAGCCTCCGCAGAGTCACCAGACACACGGCGTGAGTAGTTAAGATCGGCATCCAGCAGATCACGTCTCGCTACGGACCACACAATAAGCCACACAGTCTAACGCGAGCAACCACGGAAGAGTGAGCCTGAGAGCACTTCACTGGCTCAGCTTATGTGCCCCACTGATTGCCGCTGATCAGCTCCAGCTGCGGGATTTACGCAGCGCCAGGCTCAGGGCCCAGGTACACCTGCAGAAAAGAGACAAGCACAGCCCACAGACCTCACGGGTCGTAACACAGCTGTTTGAATAACGGCTGCTACTAAACTTTCACATGATCAACAAAATCAATATGCAACTAACGTTAATGATTTTCGCCCGCACACTGTGCAGCACGGTGGCACATAGCTAGCGTCCTCTCCTCCTCCTTCACAGTTCAGCTACGTGATAGGTGGCAGTAGGTGACGGTGAAAATGAGCAGAGGAAAATATGAGCACTACGTTTCGGTCTGGCTGTAAATGTACAGTGTAGGTTACAGTTTGTCCGTTAATTAAAGTCTGTCTGTTCTCCAACTGCTGGAAAAGTGAAGGCAGTTAGCGATCTAGTTCTCTTCAGACTGCGGTCTGGAAGCTGAGCAGGACGGTTTTTGGCCGTAAGTTCAAATTTGTTTGTTGTCAATCATCCACATATCGAGTACACAATGAACCCAATGCCGTTTCTCACATGTCCATGGTGCTCAATACAAGATTACCATAAACAACTTACAAGACAAGAAACAAACATGTAACTACACTAGATGAGACATTACATTTATTCATTTAGCTGACGCTTTTATCCAAAGTGACTTACAATTGCTATTTAGATTGCATAGTTAAACCAAATCTGACTCTATACTAATAACATAGCAGCATCAAAAATAAAAATATCAGCAAAAGAGGTCAGTAATAACGCTGTAATAATGCTATGCAATGTTAGCTGCATTTATATGAAGTAACATTAAATATCTGCATTTTCAGTACTACCTATTTGTTTGATTTGTTAGATAGTTTTGTCTTACAGTCGCATCGTAGCCTCATAATCGTAATGAGGTGACTAGAAATTCCCACCCTTGAGGTGACGCATCAAGATTCGAACCAAATTGTTGATCTGATAATCGTAATTGAATTGAATCGTGAGGCCAGTAAAGATACACACCCCTACTGCTTACTCGTTTTGTACTTCTTACTGTCGTAAGAAGTGTTTTTGGTACTTGTATCATAAAATTTTAAACAGTACACAACCTTACCTGACTTAAACCCAATCGAGAACGTGAACTATTTCAAAGAAACAAGTCTGTTTGTTAAATTTAACTCAGCTGCTCCAAATCTATCAAGAGGAGTGGTCAATGATTGAACCAGAAGCTTGTGGATGGCTACCAAAAGTGTCTAATTGAGGTAAAAATGACAATGGGACTTTTAAACAAATATTAACATTGCTGTATGTATATTTTTAACCCAGTAGATTTGGTCACATCTTCAGAAGACCCATAATAAATTCATAAAAGTACCAAAATTCATGACGTGTTTTTGTGACAAAGATTCATCACAGAAAAATTTGAGTTGTAGTTATTATTGGAAACCCAAACAGCCATGACGTGTATGTTCTTTAGAAGTGTGTGTAAACTTTTGAGCACAACTGTAACCTTGTTACTTTCTTACAATTTGCAGAAAATCTGTTTGTTTTTTGTATCTTTTGGGAAATCTAATATATATATACTCACAATGCATTTTATCAGGAATATCTGCTGTGCATTATAATGAAAAGTTTTCCTAATATTGTCTACCCCATTGACATAGATGAGGGGGGCAGAATAATAGAAACACTTGTTAAATATCTAAGCTTAGTAAAAGTAAAGATTTATGGCAGAGCTGTTGGTTTGCAGTAGACTGCATGCCCTCCAAATAATGTGCTTGGTGAGGTATATTAAATAATACACAATTGTATCTAATATTTAATTCACCAGCACTACTTCATCTTGTAATTTTTAAACACATAGCACTGTATCATGCTATTTTTGTTAAATCATTACATAAAGGACACCTGAAATGCAAAAATTACTCTTTAGAATTCTGCAAAATCTGTTTGTGATTTCATAATTTGTTTTTCTACTTTCTTTCTGTCCTATGTAAAGGATCTGATGCTATAGCTGTTCCGAGGGAGCTTGGACAAGTTATCTGTACAGCATCCGTGTTGAGGGAGGTGATGCTACCACTCCTCCAGCTGATGTTGGGATTTTCAACACTTTATAGTGCTAATAATTTTACTGTATTTTTTTTTTTTTTCACCAATTGCACCAAAATGATATTGATGTGTTGGTGAATAAAGTCCATAACAAAATTCAGTTGAAATTAATTTGTGTGGGACCAGTTGACAAACATTTGATTTGTGTCAATCTAATTTGGAAAAAAAATATTGAATGAAAACCTAATGTTTTAATTAATTGAACATAAATCTATATTTTTACTACTCCAAATAAAATATTGAAAGGTAAGCTTAAATATATTGTTATAGAAGTTTTTTATCTTTAGTTGGATCAATTGACATTCATTGTGTTACTCTTATACAAGTTCATTACATTTTTTTGCTTTTAACTAAACTAAAACAATTGTGTGGAATCTGTTGAAAAAATAAAAATAATTAAAATCAAAGCTTCAGTTTTTTGAGTGAACCAAGATGGGACAACAAATACACCTTTTATGACCATTTGATTTTGATATATAGCCCAAACACC
>NW_025742475.1:0-78577 GCF_021292245.1 Micropterus dolomieu | reverse complement strand
ATTTTACTGCTTTACTGTCATTATTTCAATTTATTCTTCACTTGTTTAATAATAAAGACTGACTTGATTCCAAAGAAACCTCCTACTGATCCTTTGCTGGCCCCGGAGATTCCTCCTTTTACTTATAACTCACTGCTATACTTTTTTAATGATAAATTTATTGTCACAAACACCTCCTAGTTAATTCATTCAAGTTGTATTACTTAATAAAGTCTTTAAATCAATGAAAAACACACAATGGAAGGATGTACGCAACCCTCTTATCAGATACACACAGACATATTTCCGTTTGGGCGGGACAGGATGCACCCCCTCTTATCAGTTACATACAGACATATTTCCGGCTGGGGTGGGACCGGATGCACCCCCTCTTATCAGTTACATACAGACATATTTCCGGCTGGGGTGGGACCGGATGCACCCCCTCTTATCAGTTACATACAGACATATTTCCGGTTGGGGTGGGACCGGATGCACCCCCTCTTATCAGTTACATACAGACATATTTCCGGCTGGGGTGGGACCGGATGCACCCCCTCTTATCAGTTACATACAGACATATTTCCGGCTGGGGTGGGACCGGATGCACCCCCTCTTATCAGTTACATACAGACATATTTCCGGTTGGGGCGGGACCGGATGCACCCCCTCTTATCAGTTACATACAGACATACGGTGGGGGTGGTGGGACCGGAAATAGCTGTCAAAAATGAGTTTGATGGAATGTCTCTTATAATTCTCTCTCACATAATCATTTACAATTAGTTGAAAAGCAATCAGACAAGTGGAGCAACACGCAGGAGTTAAACAGAGGACCGCAACCGGAGTTTAACAGAGGAGCAACAACAGGAGTTAAACAGAGGACTTTATAAAACGATGACACACACTTACATTTGGCTTTGTGAGTCGGTCTTATCAGTCATGCAAAGCAAAAACACGATGCTTTACAGAGTTTTAGTTTTGAGTTTTAGTATTTTTATTAAAAATATAAGTACTGTGTAAATAACACTTAGCAATTAGCCTACTGTGCATGTCGCTGTATTTACTTTGCGACAACTCCCAGTCTGTTTTCCGCTGCTGTCTCTTTCAGTAACAGTTCCACTTCGTTGTCGGTCAGTGCAAAAAAAGAGAAAAAAGCCTGGTGTGGTTCTTGGTCTGTATTACTTTCTTCTTTTGCTAAATCGTCTGCTACAGTGGAGTAGACCATCTGCTTCATGTTTACACTGGCACGCGCATGCCCAGTGTAGGCTACCTGAACGGCCACTAGATGTGTGTTTTCAGTCGTTCTAATATAGACAGAGATCAACTCTGATACACAGCTGACACGCTGCTGTGGATGGAGAAGATCGTTTTTGTTATGAAACTGTTTTAAAAACGTAGCAGTGTGGATGTAGCCTCACATTACCCCACTCCTCTCTCTACTCCTCTCATGTCAACCCTCCCGTTTTCCCCGAGATTCACCCGTATTTTTAACCTTTATGAAGTCAAATAAAAACCTTGTTTGCTATTCTCCCTCTGGTAAAGTCGTTGGCAGCATGTAAGATATGTAGACTGTGCTTCCTGCACAAGGCTTAAAAATGAAAACAATCCACTGAAAAGATATAAGGCCTATAGCCTAGTAATGGCCAGCCATAGGGCTTCGTCCAGAGAGAGTGGGTGGACCGCCACACCTCCTCCTTACTGACAAAATGATCCGCCCAGCGATGCTTCTCTTTGGGGAGAGAAGTGCGCAGAATGAGCCGAGGTGAGCACTCATTAATAATGTAATTTACAAAGTTTGATAGAACCCAGGTTTCTCCGCAGCGCTGTGAAAGTTAGCTACTGTTAGCTAAAAAGTAACATCAGGTATCACTAGTGGCTGAAACCTTCCAGTCGTCAGCACCTATTATTTTTCATCTGGGGCTGCTCCTTGTTACCTGCGCTTTGGTCTGGTAAGTGAAAAGTTCTGTTTTCAGGCACTTTGCACTGTTACATTTACTCATTTGGCAGACACTTTCATCCAAAGCGACTTACATTTGAGGAACAACATACAAGCATCAACAGAGCATCAAATACAGATCTACAACTGACAATACATACTAGTAAGAGCAGCAATAAGTACTAGTAAGAGCTCGTAGTACATATCACATCAATGGGGTAAATACCTAGGGAAGGAAGTAAGAGTTAACAAAGTGTAATCAAAACAAAAAAGTGCAATCAATACAAGATCATTGTAGGGGATAGAAGAAGAAGAGCACAGGACATGCATGTTAGAGGTTAGGAGTTAGAGGTGTTATAAGAGGAAGTGTTCTCGGACGAGATGAGTTTTCAAGAGCTTCTTGATGTTAGAGAGGGACGCCTCTGCTCTGATGGCGTGTGGTAGCTTATTCCACCATCGTGGTGTCACAGATGAGAATAGCCGGGACTGGGATTGCTTTGTGCGAAGGGATGGCAGAGCCAGGCGGCGTTCGTTGGAGGAGCGTAGCGGCCGAGAAGGAACGTAAGTTTGTATTATGGAGTTTAGGTAGATGGGTGCAGACCCAGTAGTCACTCTGTATGCAAGCATTAGTGACTTGAATTTGATTCTGGAGTCCACGGGGAGCCAGTGGAGGTCACTGAGTAATGGAGTGACATGAGTCTTTTTGAGCTGATGAAAAACCAGACTTGCTGCTGCGTTCTGAACCATTTGTAATGGTTTCACTGCACAAGCTGGAAGACCTGCTAGGAGGGCATTGCAATAGTCCAGGTGAGAGATAACCATGGCCTGTACCAGAAGCTGAGTGGCATACTGAGTGAGGTAGGGCCTGATTTTCCTTATGTTGTATAGAGCAAAGCAGCATGACCGAGAGACAGCAGCAACATAGTCTGAAAAGGACAGCTGGTCATCAATCATGACACCCAAGTTTCTCACCACCTTGGTTGGAGAGATGGTTGCGAAGTCAATTTGTAGTGTGATGTTATGGTGGATAGAAGTGTTCAGTATTAGAGAGGTTTAGTTGAAGGTGGCAAGCCTTCATCCATGCAGATATGTCCGAGAGACAGTCCGAGAGACAGTCTGTGATCCACGACAAGACGGTGGGATCGCCTGGCGGAAGGATAGGTAGAGTTGCGTATCGTCTGAGTAGCAGTGGTAAGAGAAGCCGTGCGAGCGAATGATCGGCCCCAGTGACGTGGTGTAAATTGAGAAGAGAAGGGACCCTAGCACTGAGCCTTGGGGTACCCCTGTGGAGAGGCAGTGGGAGGGGGATGATTGTCCGTGCCACAAAACATTGTAGGAACGCCCCGAGAGGTAGGATTCGAACCACAGGAGTGCTTTACTCAAGATGCCCATTGCTGAGAGAGCGGATAGCAGGATCCTGTGGTTGACTGTGTCAAAGGCAGCTGATAGGTCAAGCAAGATAAGAACCGAGGATTAGGCTGCAGCTATAGCTGACCTTAGGACTTCTGTTACAGACAGAAGAGCCATTTCAGTAGAGTGGGCACTCTTAAAACCAGACTGGTATGGATCTAGGAGGTCATTCCGTGAGAGGACTTCTGAGACTTGTTTGAATACTGCCCGTTCAATAGTTTTGGATAAAAATGGTAGAAGAGACACTGGTTGATAGTTCTCAACTTGAGTTGGGTTAAGTGAGGGCTTTTTGAGCAAGGGTGTAACCCGGGCCCTTTTGAAAGTGGTCGGGAAGGTTCCTGAAGCCAGAGAAGTATTTATCACATGAGTGATTGTCGGGACCACGGTAGGAGGTATGGCTTGGAGGAATCGGGTCCAGTGGGGATGTAGTTGAACGGCTACGGGTCAAGAGCTCTGATACTTCGCTCTCTGTGAGAGGAGTAAACGAGGAGAGTGAAGAACCACTGACCTGGGAGGGCAGAGGAAAAGAAGTAGTATGACTGATACAATGGTTGTGTTTGAATGTTTCAGAGAATTGGCTAGTTATAGCACGCCACTTTGCCTGTGAAGAAGGCAGCAAAGGTATCAGCAGACAAGTTTGTGGGTGGTGGAGGTGGAGGAGGATTTAGTAGCGCTTTAATAATAATTTCCTTGAGTCAGTGGTACTGCTAATTCTGTTATTATAGAATGCAGTTTTGGCAGCACTGATGCTCGTTGAGAAGGAGGATAGGAGCAATTGGTAGCCCTTAAGGTCGGCAGGGTCTTTGGCTTTTCGCCATTTTCTTTCAGAAGCTCTGAGATCAGTACGGAGCCCACAGATGGTATCAGTTAGCCACGGGTGGGACTGGTTTGGACGAGCAGGCTTGGTGGATAGAGGACCAAGGCTATCCAGGCATGATCTTAGTGTAGAGCACAGAGATTGTGTGGCATCATTGACCTCAAGTGAGGAAAATGTGTTGAGGGAAGGTAAAGCGGAAGCTACCACTGAGGCAAAGTGAGCGGGAAAAAGGTTGCGGAGGTTGCGGCAGTGTGAGACCAATGGTGTTGGAAGAATGGGCTTTTCCTGTAGGCATACCGTGAACTGAATGAAATAGTGGTCAGACACATGTAGAGGTGTGACTGTTAGGCACTCTGTGGCACAGTTTCAGACAAGAATGAGGTCAAGTACCTTGCCAGTTTTGTGAGTCGGGGGGCTGACAACCCGTGTTAGATCAAAGGACTGAATCAGAAATCAGGAAGTCTGCTGAGTTTGAATTGTCTAAGTGAATGTTCATGTCACTGAGGACAATTGGGGGACAGTCATGCTCTGGGATTGAAGTAAGCAGTGTGTCTAGTTCCTCCACAAAGTTTCCCATTTGTCCTGGTGGACGGTATATGACAATCACAGAGACTTTTACCGGAGCGGACACAAAGACAGCATGGTATTCGAAGGAGGCATATTGATTCGGGGGTAGCAGCTGTGTGAATTTCCATTTGTTGGAAATTAAGAACCCAGTCCCACCCCCCCTCCCAGACGGCCGGGGGGTGTGGGGAATAATTGGTGGACAGCGCAGCGGGGGTAGCAGACTTTTCTGGTTTGATCCAGGTCTCAGTGAGCGCCAGTAGCCCAAGAGATAATGTGTTAGCATAAGCAGTGTTCAAGTCAGCTTTGTTGACTGCCGAATGGCAGTTCCATGACCCAACAGACAAGTAAACAGATGTGGGTGGTGCCTGTTTTAAAGGCTTGAGGAGTGCCTGGTTTCTGTGCCTGATGGCATGATACCTCTTGCGTGGACCGGAGAACCTGCAGTTAACTTAGTTACCGTTACTTTAGCCCTATAACGTTACTGTGGAGACAGTCAGGCTCTACCTTCATATTAGCTGTGTCTGACCGCAGTGTTTGTAGTAAGATGCATCGGTCCTCAAGAAGTCATAACATTCATGATGTGAACAATGTAGAGCCTAACGTTAGTTTCACTGAAATGTAAAAACCTCTCCAGTTTGGGAGGTTGTCAGGTCAGTATTCAGATCAGTTGGAAATGTTTAACAATTATGTTTGTATGATAAGTATTTAATGTTTATATTTAACTAATATCTGTTGTAATCTGTTTCAATAGATCTGTCCTCTCAAGTGAACCTGAGTGCTGAGTTTCCTCAAGCTTCAAAGACATCTCGGTAAGTTTTAAACTGAAATAGTGTTGATGCATGGCTGAATGTTTCATTTATCAGCGGTGAACCTCAGCCCTTCAACTGCAGACACAAGTTGCCTCATCCGAAGTTTCCGTAATATGTATTTATAAAAATTATCAAAGGAAAATGTTTCCACTGTTGTAATAAGTTAGTGAGGAATGTTCTGTTTTCATTTAAAGTTTATTTAATTATTTGTTCATTTTGGCAGATGTAGTTTGTGGTCTGGTGAACTTTATTGCGTTATAAACATGTCTTTTATTTAGCATGGCCTCACTGATATAAATGAGATGGACAAAATATCAGAAACACCAGTCCATGTGATCCAAAATGATCATACAGTTGCAACAAAAACATAATTTTTATGAAGGGGGGATTTAAATTTTGCTAGATATACATGATAAACTGGATGTACCTGATAAACTGGTAACTAAGTCTTAAAAGACTAAATACATTTATCACAACAATAAACTCTGCCCATATCAAATGTTTGTGAGAAGTGTTTACATGGCCATTATTTTGAAAACGTTGGTTTTCATATATTGTGTGCCCATTAAGGACTATAGCGTGCTGCTGAAGGAATTTAATCACCTGACTTGCCAAAGCAGCTCTGAGATTGGTGAGTCAGATAAATTACAAATAATTCAAAAAAAAAAATAGCATTTGATGATGTTGTTGTTGACTGGACTAAAGGGAATTCTTTATATTGTTTATATTTGTTCTCACAGGATCAAACAGAGTATGGAGTGACTCTACTGCTATCCAAGGTATGTTTTCCATTGGCATATTTCTGTTGAATTATTTGAGGATGTTGACTTGATGTTTTTTTAATACTGCAAGAGTTAAGACTATACAGACATCATTTGATTTTACAGTCCTAGGCTGCTTTATTGTTAGAAGCAAAGTAAAGGTTTCTTACGCCCTCACGGTAACTAAATTAATTATTGAAAAATACAAGAAATGAATTTGCCTGGTTGTTAGATACTGTGTGTCTGCAGCCAATTGCTGGCTTGCTAATCAGACATACTGGGGATAAAAAAAATATAAATATAATAAATATACTATTAGTCTTGTTTAAAAGATATTTGATTTGCTAAATCAATTCTTAGCCATTTAATTTTGTTATTTTGATGCAGAAAAACTTAAGTCAAGTTAAAGAAATTTGCTGGATGACCCTGCATTTTTTTTTCTTGTCAATGCTGTGGTCAATTTCCATGTCTCAGGTAAGAACTGTATCTTTTTGCCATATAGCCAACCATCCTGCTTAAAACACGTTATTGATGCCTTATGTTTTCCTGCTAAGGCCCAAGTTGAAAACCATTAATCTATATACATTTATGTGTTTGCAGATGTTGAACCTATGCAACCAATTCTACTGCGAGCTTGTGAGATACACACCAGAACTGATTGCCCTGTACAGGCAGAAGGCCAAGAGAGCAGAGGCCCTACAGAGATCCCCAGGATTTATGACCTCCAGGTGAGTTCAAGATTACCTTTGCTATAGCGACAATGTTGATCACATAATGTGCAGTCAATACAGATCGGGACCTCTCTACTATAATAGGGAAATTTGATTATGTTATTGTCTTGTGATGACTAAGAGGATAGATCTATCTACTGTCATTTGTCATTTGCATTTTTTGTAAGTTTTACAGTACATGATCACTTTAAAAGCCATTTACAAGCCTATGACAGGAAATCCTTAATTTCACTCAGATTTTTTGGTCTGAACATTGTAGTGGGACAACGGTGTGGATTTGTGCATTTTATATTAAATAAATTTGGAGCTACTCCAAATTCCTCTTTTCCTCTCCCAGAGAGGAGCAGGGGGGTTGAAGATCAACTTCAACAGACTGCTAAAGAGACCCCAACGGAAGGGGGGTGGAAAGTTGCTTTCTCTAAGTGCTATGCCTGAGCAAACTGATCATAAAACTGGCACCTTTTTGATCTACGAAGCTGATAAAGCGGTGCCTGACTGTTAAACTGACAAAGGGACATTAACCAGCGATTAGCATTTCCCTGAACTGAATCAGAATCCCCCCCCACACACACATGTAACCGCGGCAACTGACCTTGCTCTGTCTTTCATTACCCCACCAAAGGGATACTCCTTGTCTCATCTAAGTGTGACTTAACCCAGGACAGCTGAACTTTAAATAACCAAAGACTGCAGTCTCCAAAGACTCAAAGCATTTAATTAAGTTTAATGAAATCTTTTAGTTACTTGATTACGTTTGCCTCTATTTGAGTAGTTATGTTACCATGTTGTTGCTATCTGTTGTTGATATTAGTGCTGAAAAGAATCTAAATAAGTTACTTTGCAGATGTAGTTTGTGGTCTGGTGTGTTGCAGTGTTTCTATTTTCAGCAAGATTAAGGACACTCCGTCATTTAATGTGTAACCAATGCTTGTTCACAATACTTTCTCACACAATTCCTTTAGAAATGATGATAAAGAAATGTCATACTATACTCTATTAATTATCCAGCTTGAATTTAAGGCTGAATTCCCCATTTCCTAAGGAAAGATTAATTTTGGGTTAATCTAAGCTTTCGTCATGTAACCGGAGCTCCCCCAAGTGGACGAAATAAGTATTACATACCATCGTCGGAAATGCCGTTAATGTATAAATGTCACCCACTTATCCTGACCAATAATGTGACAATTGTTTTCATGTTACCAAATGCTTAACTTAGAACGGTACAACTGTTTGACCATTGAGGTTTGATTGTGGAAAATATTTGATTATAATACACGCAAATAGACTTTCTTTTTAGACATCAAAACTTTAGAAAGGCAGTCCCTTGGGAAACCAGAAATGCTCCCTCGGGAACAAAGGACTGGCCTCTGGGGAACCACGCCCCAGGCAACAAAAGAACGACACACGACGTCGTCTCTCTCTCTCTGGCGCTTCTCCTCTCCTCGTGCCCTGGTCTCCCGCTCGGCTCTCTGGACGCTTCGGCACACGTCCGGCGTGTCTCTCCAGGCAACGCCCTAAGAGTTCGACCAGTGCAACAGGCCTTTGTTCGCTTGAAGCTACACACGCAAAGTGCCGCAACACCGATTTGTCCCTCGTTTAACAGCAACTTTATTTTGTTTTATTTTCTTTCTTTCTTTTGTTTTGTTAAAGTTATCAGTCCGTTAAGTTACACTGGTCTAATTCAGGAACGACCAAGTTCCCCTTTTAAGCTTTTCGTCGAGCTAAGCCCACGGAGGTCGGACGACGCCACGTGGCTCGCCAGCAGCCAAAAAAGGACAACTTAAACCTGACCCGAGACGGGGTCGGGAAGAACCCCACTGCAAGTTTCTTCCATAAGCCTTCCAGACACAGAGAACCCCGGAGAATCCCTAGCAAAAAGCCAGGATCGGGCAGCTAGCGTGGGACCTGTGCAACAGGCCAAAGCATGCCGTCGACAAGCTGTAAGACCTAACAAACATTCTGTGATCAGGGATGTCCCGTAATGTTAATATTTCCTTTTTAACTCCTAAACTCATAGCTTACTTTCATTAGTTCTCCTCTGCCGTATGAGTCAAATTCTTCCCACAATCGAACCTCCATTTGTCATTGTTCAGCCATTGTTTATTTTGCCTGTATTTAACCACCCTTTTATATCGCATTAGTTAGTTAATAAATTCACTGTAATCAAGAACTGTGTGTGTTGCCTATTTCCACGTCCCTGCCAAGAGAATTGACCCTTTAGATATGAGACTGACTGATTGATTTAAGATAATTTAGCGATTATTTACTAACTGATCACTAGTAATAATTGTATAATTATTAAAAGCTACCTAGAGGTCCGGAGACTCTAGGATTATAACTCCAGTGGTGCCCTTTTAACGAGAGCTTTATGGATTTTTGATATTTTCTGAATATTAAAATTCATAACTGGGTATTAATTCTCATAAATTTATTAAAATTCATAGCTAATTTAGCCATGCTACAATATGACTTTTTATTTTTCTATTCATCCAAGAGTCCAACTCTATTCATGATTGGTTGCCATATAGTCTACTAACAGAGAGATCACCTGCAGTTAACACAGAATTGTGGGTAAAAAAAGTTTAAAATACAAGCTGTGTTTTTTGGGCAGTAAAACATACAGCTGACAATGAAAGTCGAAAGCGGACAGAGCAGCCTCTACGTGTCTGTAGCTGTATGATACGGCAAGAGAGAAACTGAACTGGGTTTGTTTAAATTTGACTTGTCTTTAAGTAGTTGCAACTAGATGGATTCATTGTTATCAATATTATTATTTTAAAATTGCATAACATTACACTAGATGGCTTGATGTGCTGTAAAAATATTTGTATAATAATAATTATTTTGATTGTCAATCTAGGAACAACATGATGGACACATGAGATGTCATCCGACCCTCCATGCCCTTCCAGTGAACCTGCTAGAGGATGACTGACTTCTTCAAAACCTGCAATGTAAGTACTCAGTGTCCTCACAGAAATGTCAATATCAACAAGAGTTCGAGCGATTCATTATTTAGCAGATATTGTTGGCCGATAAAAGCTACTTGCAGATATATCTGCATCGGCGTTTATAACAGCTGATATGACTATTAAAAAGAGAAACAGGGTCGGCTCTTTCCCTCATGTCATGAGTGTCGCATAGTTTGGCCACCTGAGGGCGAACTGCAGCACCACAGAACAAAACATCAGCTGACCGCAGTCTGCCGGAGCCAGGGAGAGTAGCTCCTGGTAGCGCTCACACGCAGCGTTCCCGCTGAGTTAGTCATTTGTCACGTCAATTAAATAACTTAAATAACATACCAAACCAGACTTCCTAACCCTCACGTTTTTCACTGCCTTTCAGCCTTCGCCAATGGATGATGGCATCGTCTATGGGCAAAGCCTAACAAGTAACATTAGATGCACTATGTGCAACTAACTTTAATGCCTCTTCCAGCAATGTAGTCTATCTCATCTCAATGCTAAAATGTGATGTGTACAGTGAAATATTTATTGTTGGCTGTCATTCCTCATCTCAATTAAACATTCCCTTCATAGGCATGGCCCAATTGTAAGAAATTAAGGACAAATCCACACTTCTCCTTTCATGCAAAAATGTTTCTCTAACCTCCCAAGACCTGAGCTTTGATTCTGTGCGCATTTTTATTATAAGTATAAAAACCTAAACATTGTCTTTGAACAGGAAGTACTTTATCAAAAAATGAGTATGTGCAACAAAGTAGAAACAGACATCACAAGGTTGTACAAACAGTGACCCTAGAGGGTACAGGCAACTGCCCACTAATGAGGACAATAGGTCTAAGATGATAAGCAGAATGAAGTAGACAGTGCAGGGAGCCGAAAACCTGAAGTCCTCATATGAGGACACAGGATTTTAGCAGGCTAAGTTCAGCTGCAGCTAAATTAATCTTAAGCCGTCTAATTAAATTAAATTAAATTAAAAGGATATTGTTGTTAGGTCATTGTGTAGGTTTACTGTTGAAAGGGAATATCCCACTGCTGCAGCTCAGCAAGTAAACACACAAAGACTAACTTCTAAAAATACTTAGGATTTGTTTTGTAAGTCAGACTGCTGATGTCTCATAACTGTTCCTAATGAACTTTAGAATTTTGACCTCATTCTCTTACAGTTGAGTCAGATTAAGAAAGCGTTATAGTCAGTATAGACAGAAGGAATCATAACAGCCACCAGTAACTCTTAACATTTTGTTGTGTGAGTATTGTATCAAAAAATAAATAATATGCTTTTAAGTGTGTGGGGGGCACCGATGAGCATACAGTACTTTATAATTATACTCATATTTGGATTGTATTTTGCAGGGTGAAGATGAACCAGACATTGCTGACACTCCTCACTGTGGTCACTGACACTGATGCTCCTGGTGCAGTCTGCTTCAACCCAAGAGAAAGGTGGCTGTGGATGGATTTGTCTGTATATGCTCAGTATGTTTACTGCAAGCTTACAGCGAGGGATATTCAAAACAAAGGTTTTGTGCTCAGTGTTCTTTTTTTATATTGTTCAATTACCTCGTCTACCTCACTTAACAATTTGCATTGTTAACCCACACTTAAAGTTCCCTTTTATATTATTTAAGTAAAAGTGCTGCTGTTTATTATGTGATCAAGCAGTCAATTACTTAGTCTATTCAGCTTTATACAAGATGTGCATTACCAGAAAGAGAATTTTTTTTTCCATCTGATGAAAACAAGTTTCAATGTAACTTATTTTGTTTCTGTGAAATGTAGAAATGAAAGGAGATGTTTGAAACTGATAAAGAGAACTTGAATTGTAATAATGTTTAAAAAAAATTAAAGTATTGTATTTAAGTTAAGTGTACTCAAAAATATTATCATTATGATAACCGCTACTTAAAATTTTTGAGGTAATCAATCCACAAATATTTTGAGTATTCTGAACTTGTTCGGGTTTACAGTGTATTTGTATGCATTCAGTTTGACAAGTGCACCTGTCAGGCCAATATTTATGTATACACTACTATTTAACCACTCTCTAAAAAGGTATGCGACCCTAACTTTCCCTAACCGTTAGTGTATGTGACAAATGAGGCCTTTGAATCTATGAACCCCTTAAATGTGTTGTATTTCTGAGTTTATGTTTAGTTTGCTTTTTCTGTTAGGTTATCTTTGATGTATGTTTGTGTTTTTGTTTTGTTTTCCCTCTGTCTAAAAAGTCAAAATTTTTGTCTAATTGACTGATAAAATGACATATACAGTGTATATTGTAAGTGAATTATTTGACTTAATATATTCTATTCAGCATATCGTAGTGTATATCACTACGTGAAATGTAATATCATAAATAACATCAAAATAATGTGTCCCAAAATCATGTTATGAAGCTTATGTAATTAAAAGATTTCCTTAGAGAAGAGGCTGTTAATATGTGCATCAGGTGGGTCAGTTCACTGCTTACTGGATTAAACTGGATAATGCAGAGAAACAGTGTTTAAATAAAGGTTTATATATAGTGCGTGGTGCTTATGAAAATATTACAGCAGCAAAAGTCCAGAACATACACACAAAATTGCAAAAAATAACTTCTGTCTAATTACATGCTGAATGTCAGAGAAGATTTCCCATGAGATCTACAGACACTGCAAGAACTGAAAAGACAAAGGTTTGACTCAACAGCAACAGCCAGCGAGTGTCATAATACAAACATATTTTACCAGCAACACACTCAAACTATATTGATTATAATCACCATTACTTGAACAATGAAAACATTCTTTGAGTGGTTATGTGAAGCTGACATTGAGCAGAATTACACACATGGTCTGTTTCTGCCTCTTTTTATGCACATTTTCCATTTGCACTTAAAACTTGTTTCCAGAATATTCACTTTTTGGATATGTGAATTCACCCACTCAACAACATACTTAAAATAAATATTTTTCATGTCAGTCAATCCACAGCCTCTCTAAAGTATGTTGGCCTCACAGGAACCAGGCTGCAGAATCTTAAATGTAACAATTTGAAAAACAGCTTTTTTAAACCAGGGGTAGAACAAGGCATAGATCACAGGGTTTAGACAGGAGTTAAAATAGAACAGATAGAGCACATAAGATGCAGATGAAGCATTGAGCGCATTGTCACCGGCAAAAGAGACACAGTAATATGGGCAGAAACATATTAGGAACAAAAATCCAAGAACACCAAGAGTCCTGGCTGCTTTCAGCTCAGATTTCTTTGCTGTTAGAGTCACTGAATGTTGGAGTGTGACAGCTGTAATGTGAGAGCGCATGGCACGAGCTTGAGACACAGCCACTACAAACACTCTCATATACAGAACGATGATGACAGTGATGGGAACAATAAAAGTCAAAACAAGGTCCACAGCTCCTGCATTATAGTTAATAACAAACACACACTCTCCGTAGCAGGAATTATACCTGTCTGGTTGAACCAGGCTATATTTTACAAAGAGACAGCAGTAGAAAACAGAACAGAACCAACACAGACAAACACAGAGTTTAACTCTTCTCTCAGTAATTCTGGTGGTATAATGCAGAGGGTCACAAATAGCGACATATCGGTCAACTGATATGAGCACCATGTCTCCTACTGAGGCAGAAGTAAGGATGTATGCTAAATTTTTATACAGAGAACACATCAGGTCACCAAGAAACCAGCAGGATGTTTTTCGGAGGATTTCTCCCGGCATCAGCAGGAGGCCTACAAGAAAGTCAGAGACAGCCAGAGAGAGGAGGAGGATGTTGGTGGAAGTGTGGAGCTGCCTGGAGGGAAAGAGAAAAGTATCATTACGCATGGCATCACACAATAGTGGAAAATGGAAAAAGTACTAGCTAAAAGTAATATTCTAAAACTCTGCTGAGAAATTGATCTCTGCCTGAAGTGGGAGACTGAGATGATGACAAGCAGGTTGAGAGCCACAGTGAGCAGAGAGATGGAGGACAGAAGAGTGTGCAGAAATACAGCTTCAGACCGAGGAAGTGTCGGCTTCCTGCAGGAGGTGTTGAGGAGTTGTGGAAAGCAGAGCTCTGCTCCGTCATCAACCTCCATCAGACAGCAAGAGGAGGAAAAGAAAAGCTGCAGCTTCTAACTAGAACTCTTCATCATACAGTTAATTTATCTGTTTCTGACAGTTTATCCCTCCTATCCTCTCGCTCTCAGTCTCTTATGAACATGGATGTCCCTCCTCTCTTGTTCTTCATATCAAACCATCATCCTCTTCATCACTTTCTCTCCTACCCCACATGTTATTCTCCACCCTTGTTTATTTTTCATTGGCCAAGTCCAACCTCCTTCCTACAGTCATTGTGCTCCCACTCTCATTGGAATTCTTTACCACCTGAGCTGAGGTCTGTTACAACAGTTTATGCTCTTAAAAGCCGTCTTAAAACATATTTCTTCTTGCAAGCTTATGGGTCTACCTGAAGTACCATCTTTATTGCAATACCCTCTTCTTTTAATTACCTTTAATGACTTTATTTTACCGTCCACCTTATACCATCTTTTTATATTGATGGTTGTATTTGTAATCTGTTTTTTTCTTTACAGTTTTTTCACATACATTTTCTGCTCAAAACCACATTTTGTTCTTTAAACACAAACTCTACATTTTAAAATTAAAAAAACGTTTTCTACATACACAAACTCAAAACACAGCAAACCTGACACAAAATTAAATCATTCCAACAATAACCTAGCACTTTTTCTTTCTAAAAGGAACATATCAATCAATCATAGCACAATCCATCCATCATTAACCGCTTATCCTGTGTACAGGACAGGACAGGTTGCTAATTCATTGCAGGGCCACACACATAAGGAAAATTTATGGTCACCAATTAACCTAGTCTGCATCTTTGGACAGTGGGAGGAAGCCAAAGCACATATGCTGCTCCACGAGAAGAGAAACCATGCAGACACAGGAAGAACATGCAAAGTCCGCACAGAAAGGCCGGGGCAACTGGGGTTTGAACCTGCGACTTTGCTATGACGTCACAGCGCTATGCTCCAGACTACTGTACCGCCCCATCATAGCACAATGACTTTATAAATAGAAACAGTTGGCATTACAACAACTGCATTACTTTTCATGTTTCAGTTCTGCCTGCAAACAGCAGACAATGTGAAATCCATTGTTTTTGTAATTCAGTTTCCTTTTACTGTAAACCACCCTATATTTTTGGCTTGAGGGTCGAATGTGTGCATTTTTGCCAACAAACAAAACATAAAAGTGAATCAGTCATCTTTACTTTATAAAATGTAGAGTAGGAAAAAGATGTGACAGAATTACAGAAGTACAAGCTTTATTAGCAACATGAAATTACAGCCAGTGATCAATAAATAATCCGATGTGTCTTTTGATTCAAAATATGTAAAAATACTGTCAAATACGTTTACTTTCGCTCTTGGCCACTACGCTCCTGTAACGAACACCGCCTGGCTCTGCCATCCCTAAGCACAAAGCAATATCTGTCCTGGCAGTTCTCATCTGTAACACTGTGTAGCCCTGATAAATAAGAAGATGCATAAAAAAGTCTAGGAAGTAAAAGCTAATAAATAGAAGAGTCAAAGTCAGTCAGAGATGCAGACACAGATGTGAACCCCACTGAGTACCTGGAAGCCCTAGAGAGCGCATTTGGCACTGCTGAATCACGAAATGACCTCTACTTTACCTTTCGGCTAATGCCGGATTTCCTTAGAGGGCTGGAAAGAACTCTCACTAAAGTTATACAGAGGGGAAGATTTCCGGCTGATTGCAAAGACAAAGCTCGCTTGGAACAACTTCTGAGAGGGGCCATTGCTTCAGATCTCATGCTAATCCAATTACGCTTACGAGAAAGAAAGGAAGTACCCCCAACTTTCCTGCAGCTCCTAAGTGAAATTCTTACAGAGGACGAATATGAGGCTTCAAGGAGAAAGCTTAACATGTCAGTCCATCCTGTACAAACAAAGCAATCAGCGGACGCCAGCCATGCAGAATTACAAAGTCTCAAAGATGAGGCCAAAGAGCTAAAGACCAAGTTAGCTTCCTGCATGCCAAGTTTCCAAGATGTCAAAGAGAAAAGTTATAGTGCTCTACCTGTGTCCACAATACAGCCAAGTGAACACAGTGGTGAGACTGATCTTGCTGCATTGAAGAAACAAGTCAAAGGACTACAACAGAAAGTGGCACAAAAAGATGCTGGTCAGGAAACCTCAGCAAAACTGACTACAGTCACAGCGGTGGAGGCTAAGCAAAAAACTAATCCTTCCAACCGAAATCAGCAACATATAGATGAGCAGTTCTGCTATCGACGTGGCGAGAAAAGCCATTTCATGGCAAAGTGTTGCCATCCTGAGAATCAGACCAAAGTAATCAGAAAGCTCATCCAAACAGTAAAGACAATGAAAGGTAGCCAAAGTACCAACACAAGTACTACACCAGATACCAACTGCAATGTCCAGCAAGGTCTGCTGAGCCAACCGTCATGATCTATCCTAGTACAAAATAAAAACATAAAGAAACCTTCTTTCCCGTGGGGACAGTCATGGGCCACCTGTGTCACACTGAAAGTGTCATCTCCATGCCACTCCAAAAGGACGGAGGTTTATAGCCAACTGACCAAAGGCTATGCCCCGACTCAAAAGAGCAGGAAAAAGTGCTTTGCAGATCCTGCAAAGCCCTGTGTGCTCCATGTAGATACTAGCTTTAAAGAACTTGGAGCAGTCTTCTATCAGCAGCAAGCGGATGGCTTGAGGCCAGTTGCATTCGGTAGTAGGAAACTGAGCCAGACTGAAAATCAATACCTAATACATCAGCAGGAGTTCCTGTCACTGAAGCGGGCAGTGGTGGATCGCTTTCACGATTATCTGTACGGAGCTCATTTCAGAGTGCGGACCGATAACAACCCCCCTCTCGACAGCCAAGCTCAACGCAGTGGGGCACAGATGGCTTGCTGCTCTGTCTACGTTTGACTTTGCACAATATTGATGTGGACATTCTCTTCAGACACTTTCCTGATGCAGACCCAGTCAGGGAATGGGAAACCATATCTGAGTCAACGGTTAAGTCGATCTGTCAAAGAGTCCAAGTGTCTGAAACAACAGACAGTCCCACTAGGCGTTGACCAAATTGGAGCTTCCCCAGAGTGTGTTCCAGATATCTATGCCTTCCTACTGTAGACTGTGGAGCTCCAGTCCTTGGAGAATGTTCGAAAAGTCGATCTAAAGTTGATCTAAAGTCGATCAAAAAGAGGATCCAGTAATTGGACTTGCCATTCAAGCGCTCCAACAGAAACAGCGGGCAGCCACAAGTACTGAAAAATCACACATGAAACGAGAAAAAGAAAAACTGACCATACGAGATGGATTGCTCTATCGCATCAACAAGCAACCTTGTGGTGAAGAGGTCATCCAACTCGTCCTGCCCAAACAATACCACGACTTTGTACTGAAATCTGTTCACAATGAGTCTGGGCACCTTGGCAATGAAAGAACCACTGACCTACTTTGTAAGAGGTTCTTCTGGCCGAAAATGTCACAAGATGTGGAGCAACATATCTAAAACTGCGGCAAATGTAGACTTCCTCTCCATGGAGATTCCAGAGGTATGGGAAATGTATTAGTGATCACTAATCATTTTACACGCTATGCCCAGTCGTTCCCAACCAAGAACCAAAAAGCTCAAACTGTGGCCAAGACCCTAGCTGATAAATATTTCATCCACTATGGTCTACCAGCTCGCATCCATTCTGATCAGGGCTGAGATTTTGAAAGTCGCCTGATCAAAAACTTGTTCAGAATTATGGGGATAAGGAAATCGTGGACTAGTAAGTTAAAGGATGATCTGCATCAAGCGTAGTTGGCCTCTGAGACAGCAGATAAAGTTCATCAAAAGAACAAGAACAGTTATGACAAAAGAGCTGGTTTCCAGTCCTTAGAGGTTGGCGACAGAGTCTTACTAAAGAACTGGGGCCTGAAAGGAAAACACAAGTTGCAAACAAGATGGAGCCCAATACCTTACAAAGTTGTAGGGAAAATGCCAAATCTTCCCATCTACCAACTGAAAAAAGAAAGCAGAAGTGGAAAAGTTAAGACAGTCCACAGAGATCACATTCTGCATATTGGACAGCATGTGAGATTGCCAGTCTCTAACAAAGACAAGAACTGTACAAAGACAAAACCTAAGTCCTTAAAGGAGCCAACAGTTTTAACTGAGCAGCAAGTGTCTCAAGATACAGACTCATCCTCAGAGTATGAGTACTGCGAACCTCCAAGACCATATTACACAAGGGAAAGAGTCCAAGAAGGTGTAAAGCATGCTCTCAGATCTCTAGACATATCAATGACCAAGAAAATTAAAATGATGAAAAGTTGACAAGGAAAGTACAAACCACCAAAGAACCACAAATGGAGGATGTTACAGAGCTTGATATGGAAAGTGTACCTGAGACAACTCCAGAAGAGAGCATTCAAGAAGAGACAGACCAAGACGACGTGGACGTTCAGGAGCCAACTCCATTGCTGGAGATGGACGTCAAAACGCCACGGTCTGCCGGAGTCCCAAAACTAAATACACCCCGTAACCAATTGCCTAAAACTCCAGACCTTAAGTCCAAGAGACCTGTTGAACCTGTAGTACATTTAACTTATGATTAGCTGGGAAAAGCTAAGGATCAGCCAATCACAATCATTCATAGAGGGGTTGTGATTACTATTGGACAAGGTTAATACACAGTACACATAACATGGTTTAGAGTTCTTTGGTAGTCTGTTGGGGACAGCAGTCATTTAGAGCGGGGAGGGTGTAGCCTGGATAAATTATAAGATGCATTAAAAAGTCTAGGAAGTAAAAGCTAATAAATAGATGAGTTCATATACGCATAATAGGTTAAAAAGAGTGAAATAATTTATTTAAGTTTTATTAAAAATGTTTACAATGTTTAAAAGTGTTACTACACATTCATTTTTCATTTTAATTATGGTACATGTGAGAAGTGTATTTTCCCATGCAGGGAGAGTCTTTGAATGCAACTCAATCTTTGGAGAGACAGCGCTAAGGAGAATCTAGTGAGTTCGGCCGTCAACACCTATCGCTATACAGGTGCTGGTCATATAATTAGAATATCATCAAAAAGTTGATTTATTACAGTAATTCCATTCAAAAAGTGAAACTTGTATAATGTATACATTCATTCCACACAGACTGATATATTTCAAGTTTTCATTCCTTTTAATTTTGATGAGTATAACTGACAACTAATGAAAACCCCCAAATCAGTATCCAAGAAAATTACAATATTGTGAAAAGTTTCAATATTGAAGACACCTGGTGCCACACTCTAATCAGCTAATTAACTCAAAACACCTGAAAAGGCCTTTAAATGGTCTCTCAGTCTAGTTCTGTAAGCTACACAATCATGGGGAAGACTGCTGACTTGACAGCTGTCCAAAAGACGACCATTGACACCTTGCACAAGGAGGGCAAGACGCAAAAGGTCATTGCTAAAGAGGCTGGCTGTTCACAGAGCTCTGTGAAAAGATGTGGTAGAAAAAAGTGTACAAGAAATAGGGATAACCGGACCCTGGGGACGATTGTGAAACAAAACCCATTCAAAAATGTGGTTGGAGATTCACAAAGAGTGGACTGCAGCTGCAGTCAGTGCTTCAAGAACCACCACGCACAGACATATGCAAGACCTGGGTTTCAGCTGTCACATTCCTTTTGTCAAGCCACTCTTGAACAAGACACAGCGTCAGAAGCGTCTCGTCTGGGCTAAAGACAAAAAGGACTGGACTGCTGCTGAGTGGTCCAAAGTTATTTTCTCTGATGAAAGTAAATTTTGCATTTCCTTTGGAAATCAAGGTCCCAGAGTCTGGAGGAAGAGAGGAGAGGCACAGAATCCACGTTGCTTGAAGTCCAGTGTAAAGTTTCCACAGTCAGTGATGGTTTGGGGTGCCATGTCATCTGCTGGTGTTGGTCCACTGTGTTTTCTGAGGTCCAAGGTCAACGCAGCAGTTTACCAGGAAGTTTTAGAGCACTTCATGCTTCCTGCTGCTGACCAACTTTATAGATATGCAGATTTCATTTTCCAACAGGACTTGGCACCTGCATACAGTGCTAAAGCTACAAGTACCTGGTTTAAGGACCATGGTATCCCTGTTCTTAATTGGCCAGCAAACTCGCCTGATCTTAACCCTATAGAAAATCTATAGGGTATTGTGAAGAGGAAGATGCGATCCGCCAGACCCAACAATGCAGAAAAGGTGAAGGCCAATATCAGAGCAACCTGGGCTCTCATAACACCTGAGCAGTGCCACAGACTGATAGACTCCATGCCACGCCGCATTGCTGCAGTATTCAGGCAAAAAGAGCCCCAACTAAGTATTGAGTGCTGTACATGCTCATACTTTTCATGTTCATACTTTTCAGTTGGCCAAAAGAAAAAAAAATCCTTTTTTTGTATTGGTCTTAAGTAATATTCTAATTTTCAGAGATAATGAATTAGTTGTCAGTTTTAATAATCACAATTAAATGAAAAACATTTGAAATATATCAGTCTGTGTGTAATGAATGGATATAATATATATAAAAAGTTTCACTTTCACAAGCTGTTTTTCACTGGAGAGGAGGACTACATACAGCAAAGTAAATCTGCTGGGATTAACACTCATCTTGTACATGGTACTTTAACTTTATTTCATTGCTCTTTGAATGAAGCGATCACTAAGTTTTGGGTCACACGTTCCCCAGCATCGATACAGGCCTGCAACGTAGTGTTAACTTAGGATTTGCCGGCTTTAATAATCATTTCATTAAGCAATGAAACTGTGAATTTTGATTGACACACTGTGGGTGTGATTTTTTGTTTTGTGCAGTGAAGAGCCTGCAATTTGTAAAACACATCGTGTTTTATTTTATTTATAATTTATTATTCCTTATTAAAGGGAGGGTTATTGTTTATACTTTATACCTTGTTTCAAGTGGTGATTGAGTACGTGCCTCATTATTCACAGATGTGTAGTGTTTAGTGCTTAACTGGAATACAGTGCAGAGATCCAAAATATTACTTAACATTTTAACTAAAATAAGTAAGTAAACAAACCCAGAGCCTACTCATTTAATTCATGAGTGCGGAAGGGCTACAACTGTTATGCCCCTGAAAATTGGGAGGAATAATCACGAGAGTGAAAAGAGATGTTTCCTTAGCGAGACTTTTACTCTAATGAGGAATATACCATGACAGGCATGTGGATGAACACTTTTTAATCGCAAATTACACAATCAAGAACAAAATAAACAATGCAAGATAAACCACTTTTTAGCCCTTTTTAAATCAGATGACATATTTCCTACATTACCTAATTTTGTGGTTTTAGGCAATTCTTATTAACTTCTGCAGATAAATGTATTACCGTTTTTTAACATCAGTACACATTTTAACATCACAGACCATGAATTGAGTATAATTATCTTATGTTCAGATTATTAATGTTTTATTTTAACTTGTCACACTCTCTCCTCCAAAATAAATATCATCCCGACATGAAACCAAAAATTTTTTGTCATATCAGTCTCTTATGAACTTGACATTAGAGGTCCTCTTCTGCAAGCTGGTGCTTTAACAAAGGATGGGTCACAGTTCAAATATAGCCAACAGTCCTTCTTCACACAGTCCATATCTGTTGATTTGCCACTGTATAAATAGTCTATAAGCAGTCTTTCCACATTCTCTTGATCACTACTCCTTGGTATCAGCTCAACCTACATAAAAAGACTCCAACTGGTCCAGAACTCAGCCACACGACACCATCACCCGCTCCAAATCCTGGCACCACATCACTCCATTCCTAAAACATCTACACTGGCTTCCCATTTCTCACCAGATACACATACAAAATCCTGGTCCTTACCTACAAAGCCATACACCACCTGGCCCCTTCATACCTTACTGTCCTTCTCTCCCCCTACCAACCCTCACGGTCCCTCAGATCCATCCGGTCTCCTCTACGTCCAGTCCAAGCTCCGCAGTTTTGGGGACAGAGCCTTTTCTAGGGCAGCTCCCAGACTCTGTAACTCCCTCCCCCATGAAATCCGCACCTCTGAGTCCCTCACCATTTTCCAGTCCCGCCTTAAGACCCATCTCTTCACCTCTGCCTATCCCTAGCTGTTTCTTTATCTGCTCTGTAAAGCGACTTTGAGTTCGTGAAAAGCGCTATACAAATTAAATTTATTATTATTACTGCCAGTGTCAATGATCTATGTGAACAGCCTGTGAAACAGGCCATGAATTGTCTATGTTGGCAGTCTGCAAGCAGTTTATAGTTCTATGCAACATGTTAATGCTGTAGATTCATGCTTGTCACAGTCCATACATACATGATGGTTGGAAGCAGTATGGGTGAAGTAGTGGCATCCAGGGGATTAATCCTAGACCAATGATTGACAGGTAACAGCTGCAATGGTGGCTGAATACTGTAGCAGAAAAGAATGCCAAGATGATCGTAGGTGATGTGTCTTGAGGGCCGTCTGTTGGCAAACAAAGCACCTCCTTGGAGTGTATGCAGAGCGGTTAGGTTGCAGGTGAGGTGCACACTGAGGTTGTGTTGGTGCAGGTGCTTGGGGCTGGCTGTAGTTGAGGTAATACTGCTGCT
The DNA here is from genome assembly GCF_021292245.1 of Micropterus dolomieu. Lineage (NCBI taxonomy): Eukaryota > Metazoa > Chordata > Actinopteri > Centrarchiformes > Centrarchidae > Micropterus > Micropterus dolomieu. Next base: position 55,935 of record NW_025742475.1, on the reverse strand, counting down.
GTGGTACAGGTGGCTGGAATCCTGACTGATGGATGGGCATAGGGCTATGGCTGAAACATAGGCTGCTGTTATGTCTCTTTAATCTGAGCTATCTCTGCACTAAGGGCTTTTTAGAGAAGCGTCACCTGTCTTAAGTTCTGCTAACTCTGTCAACAGTTCAGGGGGTACCTTCACTTTGGCTTCATGCACATGGCTCTTTGCAAGTGGCTTTTCCTCTGACTGGACTACACTTGTAACTGGCTGTGGGGCACTAAAGCTCTTTTTGTTTCTTTTTTCTGTCTCATTAGCACAGGCAATGTTTATCTTCTCAAGCAAAAGCTCATCTGTGGTCTCAGTGTCTAGCAGGAGGGGCTGCATGTCTATCCTGATACTGTCGTTCTGGAGACCAGTAAGTATTGTGTGTAAACACATGCGCTGGACTAGAGCTGGGTCATACTTGAGCCCTGATTCTGACTGTTGCGATGCAAACAGTACTTTTTGCCTTAGATCCAAGACTCTCATTAGAAAGCTTTGAGGGGTGCTTCTGAAGCTAGCTGCTTATAAAGCTCAGTGGGACCGCAGAAAGCGTCTGAGTGTGGGAAGCCTTAGGTGGGGTTCCAAGTAGCTGCGTAACCTGAACCTGGGGAGGTAGCCCTGATTACAGCGTCTGTAATCTCAATCTCAGGATAACCCCTGCTTAGTCTGTTCTCTATCTGATGAGCAACCCTGGAAAACATCAGTTTATGTCTCTGGCCTGGTTCGCCGATTTGACCAGAAATCTTGAAGTCTTTGCGCCAGTGTGAGCCTACCTGCGGCTGAGCACTGGGTGAGGGTGGCTTGTAGTGTAGTCAAGACCGCCCAAACCGAGACCAAGTCAAGACCAAGACCAGAGTTTATCAAGACCGAGACAAGACCAAGACTTTAAGGGGCTGAGAGCAGTCAAGACCAAGACCGTGGGAGGGCGAGACCAAGTCAAGACCAAGACCAGTTCCCTGCATTGCATTGCACGCAATAAAATGTGGAACGAGATCATAGGTTTTTCTCTAAGTGATCTGAAAGATCCGCTTTCCCATTAAAATCACCCACATACATACACTAAGAGCTGAAATCAACGTTAAGCATCGCAGGGAGGGCTGACAGTCGTTAATGGGAACAACACATGTTTAATTAGGGTTATTGGTTGCATTTGAAGCAATAAGTTTTACTTCCAATCAAAGTTAGGATGTTAACAAATCAGACAATGCAAAAGCAATTTATAATATTCCCAAAGTTATGGTCTTGAAATAAAATCCCTCAATGTCCGAGACCGAGACAAGACCGAGTACAAAGGCGGTCAAGTCCGAGACGAGACCAAGACCATCAAAAAGTGGACCGGTCTCGAGTACTACAACACTTGCTTACTTGCGGACTGACAGTGCTGTGGGGTGGTGTACAAAATCCTTGACAGTGGCATTAACTGTAGCAACCTGCTCAATTCCCAATTCCTGTCTTTGATTTGCTCCTCCTTGTTCCTCTGTTTCTCTAGCAGGTTCAGTCGGTGCTATTCCGTTATCCATGCGTTCATACATGCAATTTTCTCTCTCAGTAGCAACAAATCGACATTCCCTCGTCTTCTAGATCTGCTACTTCCTCTCTCTCAAGATACTTCATAATATGAGTCACCAGTGATATGCGGTTTCCTTTATGATTTCCTTTATGATTTCCTTTAACATCTGCCCTTTGACTGCCTGATATGTTGAGAAAATCACAAACTTCCAGTAAATTGTCTTTAGTCAGGGTGTACAACTCTCTTCCTGTAGCTCTTCCAGGGTTGTCATCATGTTGATAGGACAAGGGAACCTTGACTGTGCACAAGTTGACTCTGAAGTGGATGATCTTTAATGTACTTGATGATCTCTGCCTGTCCTCAGGTGACGTGTACTCAACCAGCAGCTTCGAGCTCTCCTCAAACAGCAACACTTTCCTCATTGCAGCCTTCCTGGGTTTGGTGTGGGGATTTAGCCGGCTCAGAATCCAGCAACCAGGTTGTGGCCACTGCATATCTGGACAGCAATCCCAGCGATTCCTCCAAAATGTTACGCCCCTGAAAATTGGGAGGAATAATCATGAGAGTGAAAAGAGATGTTTCCTCACCGAGAACTTTTACTCTAATGAGGAAAATACCGCAACATCCCCAGGCATGTGGCGGAGACGGAAGGTCTCCGCATTCTAGTTCAAGATGACGTCGTAGATCGTAAATTAACACTTTTTAATCGCAAATTACCAGTGTTGGGCAGTAGCGTCGCTACAAGTAGCGCCGTTACTAGTTTAAATACATTTCTCAGTAGCTTTGTGGTAGTGTCACTATTTTCTGAATCAAATAGCTTTTCAGTAACAAAGCTCTTTTATTGGCCGAGTAGCGCGCTTCCGTGTGACGGTAACATCACGTACCGATCCTTGGGCTGATGTCTGCGACTTTGCTGCAGGGGAATAAAGACACGCCGACTGAGTTTACTTTCTATTGTGATAGTTATTGTAACACCTCTTGTGAGAAGGATCGGGGTCCAGCCTGGACAGCTGTTCCTCTAGTGAGGAGGAAACTTTGATATTCACTGGCAGAAACTTGTTTCCATGAGATGAGATCTCTCTCTCTCTTTATCTTTCTCGCCAATTGCCATGAATGTTTAGGTTGCAATGTTGCCAGAGCACAAATTCACATATATAAACAATACAAAATATATAATTAATTAATAATGTGATCATTAAGTTAGCCTACTTTATAGAAACAACAATGGTTCTCCGTTTGTTGCATGTGGAAATACATTTAGCTGCAATGATATGGCACTAAGTATGAGAGTTTGTGTGTCTTATTTAGCTGTCTCATGCACACACTGTTTGGAGCAGGTTTTTAGTCTTTCTTCTATTGCTACTGTGTAATGAAGTTACTTCAATATAAACTAGGCCTTTACTGTGTGTGTGTGTGTGTGTGTGTGTGTGTGTGTCTATATACAGGTGCTGGTCATATAATTAGAATATCATCAAAAAGTTGATTTATTTCAGTAATTCCATTCAAAAGGGAAAAATGGATATTATATTAATTCATTGCATTCATTTAATTGTGATGATTAAAACTGACAACTAATGAAAATCACAATTTCAGTATCTCTGAAAATAAGAATATTACTTAAGATCAATACAAAAAGAGGATTTTTAGAAGTGTTGGCCAACTGAAAAGTATGAACATGAAAAGTATGAGCATGTACAGCACTCAGTACTTAGTTGGGGCTCCTTTTGCCTGAATACTGCAGCAATGCGGCGTGGCATGGAGTCTATCAGTCTGTGGCACTGCTCGGGTGTTATGAGAGCCCAGGTTACTCTGATAGTGGCCTTAAGCTCTTCTGCATTGTTGGGTCTGGGGGATCGCATCTTCCTCTTCACAATACCCCATATATTTTCTATAGGGTTAAGGTCAGGCGAGTTTGCTGGCCAATTAAGAACAGGGATACCATGGTCCTTAAACCAGGTACTGGTAGCTTTGGCACTGCGTGCAGGTGCCAAGTCCTGTTGGAAAATGAAATCTGCATCTCCATAAAGTTGGTCAGCAGCAGGAAGCATGAAGTGCTCTAAAACTTCCTGGTAAACTGCTGCGTTGACCTTGGACCTCAGAAAACACAGTGGACCAACACCAGCAGATGACATGGCACCCCAAACCATCACTGACTGTGGAAACTTTACACTGGACTTCAAGCAACGTGGATTCTGTGCCTCTCCTCTCTTCCTCCAGACTCTGGGACCTTGATTTCCAAAGGAAATGCAAAATTTACTTTCATCAGAGAAAATAACTTTGGACCACTCAGCAGCAGTCCAGTCCTTTTTGTCTTTAGCCCAGGCTTCTGACGCTGTGTCTTGTTCAAGAGTGGCTTGACACAAGGAATGCGACAGCTGAAACCCAGGTCTTGCATACGTCTGTGCGTGGTGGTTCTTGAAGCACTGACTGCAGCTGCAGTCCACTCTTTGTGAATCTACCCCCACATTTTTGAATGGGTTTTGTTTCACAATCGTCTCCAGGGTGCGGTTATTCCTATTGCTTGGACACTTTTTTTTCCTACCACATCTTTTCCTTCCCTTCGCCTCTCTATTAATGTGCTTGGACACAGAGCTCTGTGAACAGCCAGCCTCTTTAGCAATGACCTTTTGTGTCTTGCCTTCCTTGTGCAAGGTGTCAATGGTCGTCTTTTGGACAGCTGTCAAGTCAGCAGTCTTCCCCATGATTGTGTAGCCTACAGAACTAGACTGAGAGACCATTTAAAGGTCTTTGCAGGTGCAGAGTGCGGCACCAGGTGTCTTCAATATTGAACCTTTTCACAATATTCTAATTTTCAGAGATACTGATTTTGGGGTTTTCATTAGTTGTCAGTTATAATCATCAAAATTAAAAGGAATGAACACTTGAAATCTATCAGTCTGTGTGGAATGAATGTATGCATCATACAGGTTTCACTTTGTGAATGGAATTACTGAAATAAATCTACTTTTTGATGATATTCTAATTATATGACCAGCACCTGTGTGTGTGTGTGTGTGTGTGTGTGTGTGTGTGCATATATATATATATATATATATAACTATAAAATAAAATTTTTTTAAGTAGCTTTGATGTAACTAAGCAACTTTTGCCAAGTTGCTGTAGCTTAGCTTGCTACATTTCAATGGGGGGTAGCTTCTGTGTAGTGAAGCTTCATTTTATGTAGATTAGCTAGTAGCTTAGCTCACTACATTTTCCAAGAAGCTTGCCCAACACTGCAAATGACATATTCACGAACAAAATAAACAATGCAAGATAAAACACTTTTTAGCGTTTTAACCCTTTTTAAATCAGATGACATATTTTGACTATATTACCCAATTTTATTGTTTTAGGCAATTCTTATGAACTTCTGCAGATTAATGTATTACCGTTTTTTAACATCAGTACACATTTTAAAATCACAGACCAAGAATTTACGCCGCGACCCGATCCCAGATAAGAGGATGAAGATGGATGGATGGATGGAGACCATGAATTTACTATATTTAATTATCTTATGTTCAGATTATTAATATGTTCTATTTTAACTTGTCACACAACCGCAATTGTGAAACAAAGTACCACAGGCCATCAGAGCAGGGGCGTCCTACTCTAACTCTAACACCTCTTATAACATCACTAACCCCTAACCTCTGCACTTCCTGGGCTCTTCTTCTTCTATCTCTACAATTCTCTTGTATTGATTTCACTATTCGTTAACTCTAACTTCTTTCTCTAGAAATTTACCCCATTGATGCTGTACATTCTCTCTAGGCCTTACTAGTATGTTTTGTCACTTTTAGATCTCTTACAGTATTGAGGCTTTATTGATGCTTGTTCGTTGTTCCTCAAATGTAAGTCGCTTTGGATAAAAGCATCTGCCAAATGAGTAAATGTAAATGTAAATACACAATTATATTGGAACAAAAAAATGCACAGAGGCAAAGAAACAAAAATGCACAGTCCTGTTCTAATCCTTATGATCTTCAGCATTTGGCCACATGTTCTCATCCACATCATATCTAATGTCATCTCTTGCTATGCCCCTGGATAGAAACACTTTCCCTGGTCGAGATACTCACTCTCCCTGGCCCAATTATTCTTCTCCCTTGTTCAGACATTATTCTTTCTTTCGTTCCTCTTCTGTGTTGTTCTGTATCCACATTACATAGACTCAACTCCAGAAAGTCACCTTTTTACTGCATTGTGTAAAAAAGAAATTCAACATCTGCTTATGTCTCTGGTTGAGATTGGAATTATTAATGTGGTTGATCTATTTTACCTAAATGACAATAAATCAGCTATTTCTAAATGTTTCAATGATATGTTCATTCAGAAATGCTTATCAGCGGTTTTGATATAGATTTGTCTTATCTGTTTTTATATATTTTTGTTTTTTGCTTTCATGTTCATTGAGGTTTTTATATTTCTGCTTTTATCTTCTCTTATCAGTACACATATACATATACTTATATAGGATTATACAAGCTATAACTTCTATTTAGGATTAGTCATGCCATGCGCCATTGTTCTTTTATTGTTTTGAATCACATGGAGTCTATATTTGCTGTAAATAATAAATAAATATATATAATATAAATAAACATAAATAAATGACTTGACTTCCTTCTTTTTCATTTGACTTATGACAAGCGAGTTATGACACTATATGACAAGCTACTCCAGCGCATTAACTCTCAGAAAATTTATTTCAATTCTGGTATCCATGCTCTCATTCTGTCTGTTGTGGTGATCTGCCATCAAAATCGTTTCTCTCTCATTATAAATGTTCAATTCACACCTCAGTCACACCTCACTTGGGGCAGAATGACTTGCACTCAGTGGGAACATTGGCTGAGGTGCTGTGGTATAGTGTATTATATGAATAGTGTATTCCAGTTAGTGGTGCTTGTTTGTTTCTGGTAGCGTTTCACGTCAGCGATAACAACTCCCGATTACACCAGTCGGAGGTCACTAATATTGTTGAGTTGTTATAAATATGTAAAGACAATATTGGGCTCCCTTGTTTTCTTTGGGCCCCAGCAAATTCTGTGCAGTGATGACATGTTTAGCTGCATGCCATCATTCAATCGCTGGCTGTCGAGGTGGTGTCCTGCGAAACGATTTGGGCTTTAAAGACAACTGGCGGACTTTCTGGGGTTATGTCTAGAAATCTGTCCACCTTTATTAGTTGAGGTGAGACCAGAAGGCAAATTCGTAGTCCTGCACGCTTTTCTGCACTTCCATTAGAGAAGTTCCATCCATCCATCCATCCATCCATCCATCGTCAACCGCTTATCCTGCGTACAGGGTTGCGGGGGGCTGGAGCCATTAGAGAAGTTGCCCACCCATAACCCCATTGTGACAGTGTCTGCCCCCAACCACTTTAATTAATTTAAAAAAGTGATTTGCTTTTCATTTGAATGAATGGGGGGAAGATCAGGATGGATGGGGCTGCCTCCAGGCATTTCTGAAATTCATTCTGTATCAAGGAATCAGCAATATTTTTACCCAAGCCTGAAATATGAACTGCTCAAACAATAAAGTTCCTTAACACAGATGACCACATAAGGCGCAAAACAAATCTATTAATAAATGGAAATGATGTGCGACCTTTGTTAATAATATTGACAGTGGCCTCATTGGCACAAAAAAATTATTTTCTTCACCAGTGTTTATCTCACAGAAGTGAAGCTATAACAACAAACCAGTCAGTATCTGGTGTGACCACCATTTGCCTCACGCATCAGGTTGTTGATTGTGGCCTGTGGAATGTTGGTCCATCCTCTTCAATGGCTGTGTGAAGTTGCAGTCAGGTCGAGACCCCGATGAGGATGACGAGCATGCAGATGAGCTTCCCTGAGACGGTTCCTGACAGTTTGTGCAGATTACAGATTACTCTGTCTATCCGGTTCCTTCATATCACGGCTTACAAATACAGTAATATTAATATACATGCTCATGCCTCTTCAATTAAAACACCTGGTTGTTAAGTAGAGCTGCAACGAATTGTCAATTAATTGATCAGTTGTCAACTACTAAATGAATCAGCAACTACTTTGATGTGATTAATTATTTTAAATCATTTTTTAAAAAGGTCCAAATTCTCTGATTCCAGTTTCTTAAATATATTCTTGCTTCTTTGCTCATTTATGACAGTAAACGGAATATATTTGGTTTGTGAAAAAAACAAGGCTTTGGAAAAACACAGATCGCCATTTTCTGACCAGTCAACTAATCGATTAATCGAGAAACTGATTGAGAGATTAATCGATAATAGAAATAATCATTAGTTGCAGCGTTACTGTTAAGTAGGTTGGAATTAGTGTCATGCACTGAAAGACATGAGTCCCTTAGTGCATGCAAACATCCATGTAATGTTTTTGTGTAAATATAATGAACATTGAACATGAACATTACACATTAGATTATGCCTAAATGAGCTGAATGGTATTCCTTCATTTAGTGTGGCAGACAAAGAAAAACCCTGCCTGCCTTAAAAAGGTTAATTGCACTAAAGACTGTACAAAATGTATTGTATAGTTTTCCTTACAGTTGCCACATGTACTTGTATTTACAAGTACACTTTATCATTTTAATACTTATACCTGTTTTTGTATTTTTTAATGTTCATAAATGTATTTTTTCTCATTTTCATTTTATTTAACCACAGCCTAAAAAGGTATGAGACATTGGATTTCACTATACATGATAAGGTGTGTGACAAATAATACTTTTGAACCCCTAAAATACATTGTATTTCTGATTTTATCTATATTTTTGTGTTTTTCTGTTGGGTTTACCTTGTAAGTGTGTGTGTGTGTGTGTGTTTTTTGTTTTGTTTCCCTCCGCCAAAAGTCTGAAGAAAGGTTTACTGAGAGAAAAGACTATTAATATGTTAATACTGAACAGAGAAATGGTGGTTATGATATAGTTTAGACTGTTCCTTCCTATAGATGAAGAGGATTTCTGCTCTGTGATCTGATTATTCAGATTTCTGAATGTTTGAACTGGGTCAGTTATTTAGCTTTTTGCATTTAAAATAAATTATAAATTGTTCTGATTAATTCATTTGAGTTTGCAGATGTGTCTATAAATAACAATTTATATACAAAAGGAAATGTATATGTAGCACAAAGTATTGATAATTGGCAAGTGGATCCAAAATTCACATTGTTTTGGACAACAGTCAGTGTGTACACCCACCTCTCCTGTTACATTTGTGGGATATAGGAATTATAATCCCAATGTTCAGTTTTCAGCTTCCACCAACTAGTAAATATATACATAAGCCATTGTTAAGTTGTTAAATTTGTAGAGCAGATCTCATTTCAGTCACACCACAGCATCTCTACAGTATTTTGGCCTCACATGAGCCAGGCTGCAGAATCTGAAGAGTAACAATGAGTTTAACTGATTTTCTGAACCAGGGGTAGAACATGGCATAAATCACAGGGTTTAGACATGAGTTAAAATAAAACAGATAGAGCCCAATAATAACAGAAGAAGTACTCAGCAAGCTGTCTCCTGCAAGAGACACACCATAATAAGGGAATAAACATAGTAGAAACACAACTACAAGAACACCAAGAGTCCTGGCTGCTTTCAGCTCAGATTTCTTTGTTGTCAGAGACACTGAACATTGGAGTGTGACAGCTGTAATGTGAGAGCGCATGTCACGAGCCTGAGACACAGCCACTACATACACTCTCATATACAGAACTATGATGACAGTAACTGGAACAATAAAGGTCAAAGCAAGGTCAATTGCATCTGTAATATTGTCAGCTACAATCACACACTCTCCGTAGCAGGAATAATACCTCACTGGTTGAATCAGGTCATCTTTTAGAACTACACTGCAGTAGAAAACAGAACAGAACCAACACAGACAAACACAGAGTTTAACTCTTCTCACAGTGATTCTGGTGGTATAATGCAGATGATCGTGGATAGCAACATAGCGGTCGAGTGAGATGAGGACCATGTTTCCTACAGAGGTAGAGGGAATACTGCATGATACACAAATATACAGATAACATATGAAGTCACCAAGAAACCAGCAGGATGTTTTTCGGAGGATTTCTACCGGCATCAGCAGGAGGCCCACGAGAAATTCAGAGATAGCCAGAGAGAGGAGGAGGATGTTGGTGGGTGTGTGGAGCTGCCTGGAGGAAAAGACAAAAGTATTATTACACACTTGTGCTAGCTAAAAGTACATTTCTCATATTTCTGCTGAGAGATTAAACTCTGCCTGAAGTGGAAGACTGAGATGATGACAAGCAGGTTGAGAGCCACAGTGAGCAGAGAGATGGAGAACACAAGACTGTCCAGAAATACAGCTTCGGACTGAGGAAGTGTCGGCTTCCTGCTGGAGGTGTTAAGGAGTTGTGGAAAGCAGAGCTCTGCTCCGTCATCAACCTCCATCAGACAGTGAGAGGAGGAAAAGAGGAGCTGCAGCTCTGGCAGCTTCTGACCAGAACGCTTTATCATACAGTTGATTTATCTCTTTCTTACACTCAGTTTGTCCCTCCTTTCCTTTCGCTCTCAGTCTCTGTTGGACACTGATGTCCCTCCTCTCTTCTTCTTCTTCATATCACCATCATCATCTTCATCACTTTCTTTCCAATCCTCTCTGTATGTTGCTCCCTTTCTGTTGACAATCTAGTAGGGTATTTTGGTTATTAAATATCAAAGATAGGTATTAGTATCACATTAGGGTCACTCTCCAAGCTGCTGCAGAGCTTGTAATTGATGCTGAACTCCTTGATGTAATAAACTTTTATGATCAAGAACAGTGTCAAGCGGATTTCTTCTCAACATATCATCGCAGCATTATTGTTCGGACACCACAGAAATTGGCCCTCCAGATGGGACCGTGTTGTGCCTGAATTCATCGTTCCATCACAGGTTCCATCACTTGTGCTCCAGACACTGGCGTATATGGTGAGTTTTCTCATAAACTGTGGGCGCTGGTCAGTTCGTGTGTCTGTGTGTGCGTTAAAGGGTACACCAGTTCGATCTCATGTGAATGCTTGCGGTTGGATGTGTAAGAAGACTCCGTTCTAAATTTTGTGTTCGTTGTGGATAACGCAATAAGGGGTGTGTGTGAATGTAATGAGGACAGATAGATAGATATAAAAGGAAGAAAAAGGAATAGCCTAGGAGTAACGGGAAGTGAGCTTTCATAACTTTGCAAAGATTAAGAATATGGGCCCTCAGATTCTTATAACCGTAAGTCATGTGGGATGGGAATTACTGTCGCGTGAAACTAGGCTTTATTAATTTTTAATTTAATTGGATTAGGGAAAAAGAGAGAGTGTAACCCTGGCCAGGGTCATTCGGTTTGAATAAAAATTAATATGGATAAGGAAGAAAATATAAGGCTAAGGAAAAAGGTAATATAAGGATTAGGACGCCGCAGATCTGGACAAAAGCCCTTGAAAGGCGATTTTAGATGGGCCGCAAATCCTGGAAAGGCACTAGGTGAATTTTCGGGTCCGTTCAAAGGAACTGGGAGCTTGTAGAAGAAAAATTTAATTGTAAGTTACCTCTCGATACATGTGTTGACGAACTATGTCCGAAGTGGCATCTCATTAAATATCTACAAACTCGAGGTAGCACAAATTTAGGAAGGAAAATAATAAAGGAAAAAGGTGCAACGGAAGCATGCTGTATAAATAGTGTGAAGGAATGCATTCTTGTTGACTGGATAGCTACCATGTGTGTGTGTGTGTGTGTGGAGAGCTGCCCCTGCTGTGTCTCGGCTGTGTGTGAGAGACTATGCAGAGGATGATAAGGCTAGGATTCAAGAAAAACATATATATGAATAATAGAATAGATAAATAAAGAAGGAAGAAAATATATATATATGAATAAAGAAATAGAGAAGGGAAATTTGTTCAAGGGGAAACTGTGTTATGAAATTTGTTAAAGTTATTGATTGGTGCTGCTGTATGGTTTGGGTCATTTCATAATCAGCAGTTGGTTTTTCTTAGCCTAAGTTACTTTTTTTGGGAAGTGCACATTTGTTTTTTCTATATTTTACTTGCATTTCATTTTGTTTTTTATGTGCAAATACACTTTTCTAAAGGCATTTTCATTGGTATTGAACCACAAGCTATATTTCCGAACGTTTTTAACAGTGTATGTTTTAAATAGGAGTGAAGAGTAGTGTCCCCAGCATCCCCAGTGTAAATGACACCGATGTTCCTAAGCTTGAATGTGAACGTAGGTATGTCAAAAAGATAGGGAAAATAGATTATGATTATTCAGAGAGTTAGCACTCTTATTTTATGGTTGAAATAACCTTGTGAGTACATAAAAGGACTAAATTGTTGTTAGCTTTTTTTTGTTTTTGTTCTCCTGTGGTCTGAGAGACAAGAAGGAGAGAGAGAGAGAGAGAAACGGTGCGGGCCAGCATGTCACGCAACAGCGAAGCAGCCCCGGATCCAGTCTGGCCAGTACTGTTCAATCCACAAACTCTTTACAAACACCTGTGCATATGTGTCTATACTCATTTATAATTATTACGGCTGATACACATTTAGTTTGTTTCCTTTCAGGATATTATAGACACATTTGTAACAAAGAGAATCTATTTGTGTATGCGTGACATATTTCAAGTTATGACTATCTAAGGGGAGACTTGGCAACGAACTGATCAGTTACTGTATTTGAATATTACATATTGGAGTTTTTGTGCAGGGGTTGTTTGAATTAAAGTCGTGTTGGAATTCCGGTATTGAGATTTTGGGATAAAACTAAGGTGAGTGGGTGCTTATTAGGTAGTAGTTGGCGCTGTGTGATCGCTAGATAACAAGATTTTTGTGATTGCTCTGGAGTTGACAAATTCCCTTGATTTTTCATTAGCGGATGTGGTAAGATTGCCACCTATCGACAATTTGGTAGAATTAAAAGAAAAATAAACAAATAAGTAACAATAAAAATAATTTACAATAAAGAAATATAAAAGTGTTACTATGCGGAAAAAGGACATTAAAACGTTGAAAGTAACTACTCCGGTTGATGTAGTACAAAAAAATAATCCTCAAATGGCATAAACGTTGGCCTGATATTGAACAACCATGGCCTGTGGAAGGGACTCTTAACCCAGATGTACTTAAAATAATGCAAGTACTTGTGTCCACATATAAGGCGGATCAAAATAAGGGGAAAAAAGGGGAACGACGTAAAGAAAAGAGACGAAGAGAGCTGGGTGTTCTTAAGTTGTTTGAACATGAGGGTCAAAAACTGATAAAAGATACACAAGATAAAAGGGACAGAGGTGTAGAGAAAATGGCAAAGGAGGCAAAGATAACAGAAAAACTAATGGCAGAAGTCAACACACCCTTCTCACATACGGATTCAGCAAAAAGACCTCCACCTTACGAGGAGGAAGCGGAGTTTAAGGACGTCTATCCTCAGCTTCCAGTGATCATTCAGGAGGGTGATTATTGCATCAGAGATGAAGAGGAACGAATTATAGAGAGAGGTCAAGCAGAAACAACTATAAAGATGAATCCAAGCTCCAAAAGTAAGAAGAAAATGACACGTTTGGAAACTAAGGGTAGAGCGAGGCTTAGGAGAATGGAAGATGATGATGAACAGAGTGATTTAGAAGAGATCATGGGTGGATATGATCCTGTGATCAGACGGAGGCTGGCCAGAGCGGAAAGAAGGGGTGATGAAAGTTGGAAGAAGAAGAATACAGGAGACCAGATCTCTGATGAAAGTGAAGATGGAGACAGCAATGAAGAGTGGGAGATTAAAGGTGCTTCATGTTCAAGAGGATTTTATCCTACAATGACTACTGAAGAAATAGAAAAAGACATGGATCGATGCATATCATGCTTGGAGAAGTCGACTTATCCAGAAGAAATAAGAGAATTGGAAGAACATCTCGAAAAGTTGACAATACAGAGGGAGAAACTGAGGAAAAAAGGGTCCCAAAAATTGGAGAGGAAGTATGCATTACGCCCAAGAAAAGGGAGCACAAGTAAGAAGATGCTGCCAATGATAATCCGAGGACAGAATCTGGAGTATAAACCTTTGCAGAATACCGATATGTCAGATATACTTGAGAAGTTGCCCACTCTTCAAGATGGAGCACATCCTTGGATCTCGAAGTTGGAAGAAATTATGGTAGGAACACAAACTGCCATAGGAGATATTAAGAGACTTTTTGCTAATCTCCTTGGGATTCCAGGTATGGAAGAAATTTTTCAGAGAGCTGGACTTAATCGATGGGGACTGCTGTAAATGATCGTGAGTTGTTCGCTGCAAGTAGGAATCGACTGTGGAGAGCACTGAAAGACACGTTTGTATGACACGTGTGTATATATATATATATATATATATAAATAATAGATTGATCCATTGGGAAAAGAAAAGAATCCGAGAGCCTATGTGTCGAGAGCTCATCAGGTGTGGAGAAATATTACAGGAAATGATCCAGAGGCGAGTCAAATGGAGAAGTCAATTTTGCGAGCTAAACTACAGATGGGGCTGCCCTCACCAGTAAGGAGCAAACTGGCAGAGGTGGTTGGACTTGGAAGCATGGCAATAGGGGTCTATACAGATCATATAGCCAATCAAGTGGATCTACAGTATATAGGAAAAAGGAACATGACCAGAAAGAAGTAACTCTCAGAAAACTCAATCAAATACAACTGGTGGAAAATAAGAAGAAGGAGAAGAAACAGGCTTTGGTTATGCAGGATCAGTGTTTACCAAAGCAACAATCACCACCACAGCTTCAGTCGAACCAGGTACAACCGCAATTGCCCCAACCAACACTAGTGGTTCCAGTTGTTTCATATCCACAGCCAGTTTATGGACAGATGCAGAATTGGAGAGGAAGAGGACGAGGAAGCCCGGTAAGAGGAGGATTTAATCCATACTTTCAGCAGTCTACAGAAGGGTGTTATAATTGTGGACAGGTTGGTCACTTTGCCCGTGAGTGCAATAGGTCAGGAGGAAATTTCAGAGGAGAAAATTTCAGAGGAGGATTCAGGGGCCAGTCAAGGTCACTTGGAGGACTGGTGAACCCTCACAGGGGCCCGGAGCCAGGATTCTAGAGGTGCCCAGAAAATCCGAAAGGGGGGTGTCAGCTGGTAGCATCAGGGCTGGAAAGAGATCCAACAATTGAGGTGAAAGTAAATAACCGACCATTGGAGGTGATGGCGGATAGCGGAGCTGCTTTCACCTGTGTTCGGCCTGAAGATGCTACACATCTTCCTATGTCCAATCAACTGATTCGGACAATCGGGTTTGAGGGAGTGAAGCAGCTGATTCCTCTCACGGAACCAATTGAGCTCTGCTATAAAAATCAGAAAACTACAATACCCATATTGGTATCAGAACATACACCTATTGCCTTATTGGGAAGAGATGCTTAGTGTAGATTGAATTGCACAATAAAATGTACACCAGATGGCTGTCTGATAGAAGTGCCAAAAGAAATGGTCCACCAATTATTGATAACAACAGAGATGGAGTCCTCTGCAGTATTTTGGATTGGAAATCTCAGTGCAGATTTTTTGGAGCCGGTTAAGATATGGGAGAAATTTATTGTGGCAAACATGCCAGATGCGAAACTTCTGGAATATCCATTTCATTATATGCTCAAGTATTTCAAGAATGCTGCCCAATCAAACCCAGAGGAATGGTTGGCTCATCAACCAAAGGGAATTCAACGAAGCTCATGTTGCATAATTTTGGGACCACAAGGAGCACCTATGAAGATAAACACTGATGATTATCAGGAAAAAGAATTCAAAATTGAGAAGAGTGTGCCACATGTGACCTTGTTGGTTTCTGAAGACTATGAGCAGAAACACATAGGAGAAATGATGACACAAGCAGAGGAAGCTGTTTGTACCGATGAAAGAGAATTTGTCAATTTGGAGGAGTACAGATCAGCGATTCCGATTCCTCCAGCTAAAGGACAAGGACAGCCACAAGCTGTACGGATGACACATTAATCTATTTGCAGTGCCAAGATGGTTTCAGATTCTATGAAAGAAGAGATGTTGCGACAAGTTCCAGAATGTCTGTGGTCTCAACACAGTACCGATATTGGACTTGTGAAGTCAGCCCAACCAGTGAAAGTTGAACTTCGAGCAGGAGCTAGACCTCCTTGGAAGTATCAGTATCCATTAAAGGATGAAGCAATTCAAGGGATCGAACCACAAATTGAAGGACTTTTGAAAGCAGGTGTTTTGAAGATAATAACAAATCCTCAGAGTAACACGCCTTTGTTACCTGTGAAGAAACCTGATGAGACTTATCGTATGGTTCATGATTTGAGAGCAGCAAATGAAGTGGTAACTGATTTTTCAGCAGAAGTTCCGGATCCACATACTTTGTTAGCCCAAATTCCTCCTGATGCAACACATTTTACAGTGTTAGATTTGTGTGGTGCATTTTTTAGTGGTCCCCTTAGTATAGAGAGTCAGGGTTTATTTGGATTCACATATAAAGGACAGTTCTATGAGTATGAGAGATTGCCACAAGGGTTTAAACATAGTCCTCATATTTTTAACAAAGTCTTAAGAGACGATTTCGTAGGGATAGATAAGATATTGCAGAGTACTGTGATTCAATATGTCGACGATATTATGATCTGTTCACAAGATAAAGAAACATGTCATAAAGACTCAATCAAATTGCTACAGATATTAGCAGAAAAGGGGCATAAGGCCTCACAAAAGAAGTTGCAATATTGCCAGGTGAAGGTTGTTTATTTGGGTCAGACAATAACGCATGGACACAGAAGAATTTCTGATTGTCAATTGGAGGCTATTCGTAAGGCTCCAAAGCCTAGAACTGTCAGAGAGATGTTGACGTTTCTCGGTATTGCTGATTATTCTTCAGCATGGGTTGAGGATTATTCTAGTTTAACAGGACCTTTGAGAGCTATGGTTAAGGATACTGGGAACGCTCAACTTCATAGCAATCTTTCCTGGACATAGGAAGGCCTTGTGGCATTTGAAACAATCAAACAGAGGTTACAGGAGGCACCAGCGCTCACACTACCAGACTACTCTAAGAATTTCTTGTTATATGTGTCTACTTCCACTGGAGGTAAATATGCATGTGCAGTCCTTTGTCAGCCGACGGGTACAGGGTCGAATCCTCAACCTATTTCCTATTATTCTACTACCTATTCAGAAGTAGAACTAGGGCTACCACTGAGCTACAGAGCAATGGTGGGAGTTTATTTAATGTATGACAAAGCATCATCTGTTACAATGGGTTACCCAGTAACAATTCTTACCCATCATAGTCTCAGGAATCTGCTGAACTATGGAAAATACACATCGACTATACCAAGGCTTAGAGACTATCATAGGCTCTTAGAGCAGGAAGATGTCACCCTGGTAAGGTGTGATACGGTTTATCCAGCCGAGAATTTGCCAACTTCAGAGGATGGTGAGCAACATGATTGTGTTCAAGAGGCAGAGAAATACTCAAGGCTTAGATCAGACTTACAAGCCCTTCCACTACGTGAGGCAGACCTGGAGTATTGGACTGATGGGTCTTGTTATCGTGTGGGAAATAAATTGTGTGCTGGCTATGCAGTGGTAAAAGCTCAAGGAACTGGATTTGTGGTGGAAAAAGCTGAAGTAATACCACAGCCTGCGTCTGCACAGCTTGCAGAACTTGTGGGGCTAACAGAAGCGTGTTTGTTAGCAGACGGACAGCGAGTGACAATATATACTGATTCTGCATATGCACATAATGTATGTCATTTGTTTGGAGCAGTGTGGAAAGGTCGGGGGTTTAAGAAAACGGATGGTCCTCCGATACAACATCACGCACAAATAATAAAACTGTTGCATGCTATGATGAGGCCTAAAGAGACAGCGATAGCTAAGTGTGCAGCTCATAAAACAGATGTGTCAAGAGTGACACAAGGGAACAAAGCTGCTGATGAAGCTGCAAAAGCTGTCACAGGAGCTGACAAATTGGGCAAGGTTTTTCTGGTCACTCATTCGGTGGACTTGGAAGACAGAATTACGCTTAAGGAAGTGATTTTGATGCAGGAAGCTGCTTCTATGATTGATAAACAGTTATGGCTAGACCGAGGTGCTGTTAAAAAAATCACAAAGGAGTATTGTTTTTGGGCACCATATTAGCTTGAACAGATTGATTATGTCGTAGGCAGGTGTACAATCTGTCTGAAAAATAATGTCCGCAGGGGTGTGACTGTTCCTCCTGGTTACATTCCCACCCCAGGGGGTCCTATGCGTGAGTTAGTTGTTGACTTTGTCAATATGATAAAACCAGTTGAAGGGAAAAGATACATGCTAATGGTTGTGGATAGATTTTCACGATGGCCGGAGGCTTGTCCAAACAAGTGGAAAGACGCTCAGTCGGTTGCCAAGATTTTGTGTAGAGATGTCATAAGCAGGTGGGGACTTCCAGATCGAATATCCTCAGATAATGGGAAAGAGTTTGTGGATAAAACGGTAAAATTGATTTTGCAAAAAATTGGAAATTAAAAAACATCTTGGAGCAGTTTATCACCCACAAAGTCAAGGGATTTGTGAAAAAATTAATGGGGTTTTGCAAATGAAACTATACGAGGGTTTAATCTTCTGTCAAATACTCAAAGAAGTCACAGACTGACATTGTTGAAACATGACATGGCTCTTGATTATATTTTAGCCAAACAAGGTGGTTTGTGTGTGGCTATGAACTTGACGGGGGACGGTTGTTATACTTTGATCCCCGATAGTTCTGATAATATCACTAGTGTTATAGATGCATTAAAGAGTATAAGGGATGCGTTTGGTCAATCTGAGGGAGCTGGATGGTCAGCAAATACTTGGTTACAAAATCAGTTAGGACCAGTGGGAGCAGTGGTGGTTCAGATTTTGGTAGCAGCCTTTGTAGCGCTGTGTTTGATGTTTTGCTTTTGTACTGTGCTATTGACTTTTGCAAAAGTTATGATATTGAGATGGGTTGGAGTGAAAGATATCCATTTTAAGGTTACTTTGTATTTCCATATATTGAGGTTTTAATTTTCATGTGTTATTTGCAACAAGATACTGGTTGGTGTTTTCTTTTCTTCCAGAGTATATGGGGATGTACAGATGGGGATTCAAATACTCAAACAAGGACAATATGAATGAACTCTGGACAAGGACGGTGTGGAAACGTCTGGATTGCATCGACACTCCACTGGAAGTTGACACTGCTGAGGAGCTGCAGTGGAATACCTTCCTGTGTCTGCTTTGATATAGATATGAATACATATTTGAATGAATAATACGTAATTAACTATCATATTCTTTTTGTGTTAACTGTGTAAAGACTTATACTTTCGGTTATGGGGTTAATATATAGGGACCTCAGGTTTTTTCTTTTTTCTTGATGCTTAGGGATATAGGGTCTAGGCAGGGAAAGGTCCATTGGAGGGTTCGACGGGTTGACTAGCCTGAATTCGGACATTGTTTTGATTTATTTTATTTCCTGAGGTTTTCACATGTATTGGCTAAACCATATTTCTGCATAGACGGATAAAGATGTCTTTTATTAATTAAACTGGAGTACCATGCGTGGCCGCCTAAGGCAGAGGGGCCGTGAAAAAATTTTCCTGTCTAGATTGTCTTGGAGGGCATTTTGGAATGAAGGTTGACGGACAGGTTTTTCGTTCTCACACTCCATAAAGTTGATATATTGTTAAAAATTATATTGCAAGAATCATGTGTTGGAGACATTTTTATCTCTTTTTGTTTTTCGAGACTCAATTAAGTCTCGCAGGGGGGAATATGTAGTGTACAGGGCTTGTGCATTTGACTCATAACAGTTTAAAATAGCACTGTAGCAGCAGGGCAGAGGGTCAGTGACCTCCTAAGGGGAGAGCAGTGATTGGTGGTTATGTAGGGACTGAACCCTTCTATAGAATTTGACCTCTGACCCCTTGTTTTGTTACCTCAGAATAGTACTGTACCCTTATATGGGTTGGAGCTTTATTTTGCAGACTCAAACCCTTCTATGGTACCTAACAGATACCTACACATATCCTATATAAGCTATGTTTGATGTACAGAGAGACAGAGTGGCCATCGGGCTGGGTCACTCTCCAAGCTGCTGCAGAGCTTGTAATTGATGTAATTGACTCCTTGATGTAATAAACTTTTACGATCAAGAACAGTGTCAAGCGGATTTTTTCTCAACACATCATCGCAGCATTATTGTTCGGACACCACACATATGATGACCAACGGCCCATACAATTGAGTCTCATGCTTTGACCAAATCGTGGCAAGTTTATGCAAAATGTAGATTCTACGCGTCTATGATACACAATCAACATTTTGCGTGAAATAACTACGCTTGTCAAGCTTGTGTATATGATGCCTGAGGTAAGAACCGGCTTAATGAGTAGTGTAGCGCTCTGCAGGAGCCTGCAAGATTGGATGAGGAGACATAGACAGGAGGCAAACCATGGGTTCCCGTCCTCCGAGACAAAGAGAGGTTGTTTTTGTTACTGCTGGACTTGTGGCTCTGTTCCAGGACCTCTCTTCCCTTTCACATGCCTTTGTGCAGGCAGGGAGAGCATTTTTATTTATTACTTAATATATTTTTTATTTTATTTTTACCAGGCAGCCTGGTATACAGTTAGAGGAGCTAAGTGCCATGTTGTGCCAGACAGATTTTACTTTAATAAGAGTATTGTGAGAAATACATTACAAGTTGCTGATTTTTAGAATTTCACTGTAACTAACTTGTGAGAAATTAGCATTGGTCACAGGGTTTTGTTGCTAATCAATAGGTTGTCTGACTTACAATAAACGTCTGCTGACATGTAGGTGAGAGTTTTAACATAGACTAATCAAGAGGTAGGGACACAACTCTGATGCCACATACATTTGCATTCTTTTGTCAACCCAGGAAGAAGCTTTTGAGTGTATGCTAATACTCTGCCATTTGTTTTCCCTTCGCAGTTTACAATTGGCTGATGTTTTTTGTAAATGTTCTGTATTTAAGGAGAGGAAATGCTGAGTGGGTAACCGTGCGTTCTCTCCGTGGCCATGTTACATTAAAGAATGATCCGCCTGTGTGTCGACACGCCTCTGTCTCACCAGGTCGACGCCTGGTTGCTGTTTCTCTGTCTGTAGGTTCGGATCTAGCCTAGTGATGGGACCCCCTCTCTCTGTTGGTTGAGGTTCCCCTGGGCAGGGTCACATATTTCAGTCTTCACAGACACCTCCCTGATGGGCTAGGGCGGGACCTGCCTCTTTCAGGTGGTAGGCGGCCTGTGGCAGGGCAACATGCCTCTCCACATGAACATGCTAGAGTGTGTTGGGCGGACATCATGTCGAGGGGGGGCATCGCCAGACGAGTGGCGCCTCCACCCCGATCTGGCCCAGATCTGGCTCCAGTTCGGCATCAGGGCGCACTCCATGAGAGGCGTCTCCTCCTCCGTTGCGTTGCATGGCGGGATGACGGTGACATCTGCAGGCGGCCTCCTTCCCTTCCCCGTGCTCTTTCGTCCATTTCTACCTGCGGGATTTCTCCCGTTTCTAGCTGACTCAGTCAATACTGAGTGTTGTGTTGATTCATCCTGCTTCAACTCTAACCCAATAGCTATTCTTGGAGGGTGAAGCCTTTACGAAATAGAATGGTAGTTATGTACTGTAACTCCAGATTCTGAGTGTAGGCGCAACCCTCTAATTTGAAGGCCCCACTGGACCTTGGTCCTCAGTGCTGAAGAAAAGGCACTATGGGAGCCAATGGCCAAGTCTCACCTGCACAGACATGCGGAGGGGTAAACCCTATACTCATACAATCTGGAGTTACAGTACACAACTACCGTATTTTTTTAATTGCTAAGATGCAATTGTCAAAAATAAAGTCGCTTTTTCAAAACTCTTTACACAGTCTGCATTACCAACATGCATCTTGGCCGAACAGTTAATCTCACCTCCAAAAGTCACTCAAACCACCAAAACACTTCATACAAGTCTCAAAATAAACTCAAAAACACTGGCTAAAATTCTCACTCAGAAAGCAAACATTGTCACTCATAACACACTATCCTACAAAACACTAAAAGGAAGCATTACGTAAATTTGATGAACTTTTATCTTCGAAATGTGACTGATCAGTATTTCATCATAGAATACAGTTGTTCAGTCACTTTTGTAATGATCCTGTCTGTGTGTCTGCTTGTCTAGTGTTCTCTCTGTTTCCTCCTGCTGTCTCTCTGCCTGCCTGCTTGTCCCTGTCTCTGCCTCGTTAGCCCTGATCCCGCTCACATTTCTCAGATCAGAATTGAAATGTTCCTTGTTCAAACTCCACATCATTTAGTCACTTGTGCACATCATTTGTAAAAGCAATTTCTCAGTCTTTTGACACATTTCTGCAAATGATTATGTACAATTGTTTGCTGTTTCCTACATCATCAATTGCTTACTGTATGTTGCTTGCTGTACTGTCATGTTGATCACAATGTATTACAGCGTACTGGTTCTCTGTTGAGTAGTCTTACCCCCCAAAACATGTAGTCATAAGTTCATTGCGTACAGTAAGTCACTACATGAAAAATACCCTCATAATCTGCATTTTTTTTTCTACATATGCCTATTAGACATTTTTTGTCAATGTGACCTACAGTAAATTGATAAAGATTTCTGTTGTGCTGTGAATAAGAATCTGTGGTTCAATAGTCAACCTCAGGGGGTGTGTTCCATGTTTCCACTTCTTATTTTGTAACTGTTTTTTTTTTGTAGTGCTGTAAAATAGTCTTGTTGTTTTATTTTCTGCATCACACTGACATGCTCTCTCAACAAATTACAGTGCATACAGTAAAAACGTAACTGTGAATCCTGTCCAATCTCTTGCAGTGTGTTACTTTGTACTATTAAAATTGATACGCCATATTGAAAAGTACAGCCTCGTGCATTTTCAGTCATTACCATCAAAACCTTAATGATAGTGTACATCAGAAAATACTTACAGAGTACACTGTTACAGAGACAACATGGCTAAACATTTTGACTGTCTTGTTCATAAACATCTGTGGCATTGTGCTGTTTGATGGAACTGCACATGTTAGGTTACACTGAAAGGATTCCGAAGCGGACACCAGACGGTGTGCTCAGGAAAGGCCAGAGGGTCCGGCAGCAGGCGGGGAATTCCAGGCTCAGAGGGAATCTGACGTAGGCGTACTGGAGCATAGTCAGGGCAGATGGGCAGGCAGGCAACGACTCTGCACACGGGAAAGACTGTGACAGACGGAAAACAAGACGTTAGGCACCTTTTGTGTACATAGAGAAAGTCTTAGCTCATGATTAATGGGGGCTAGAACAAAAGTGTTGCCTTTATAATTTTGTTCAGTATACACATATATATATGATGTTATGTCATTACTTGATTATTATCATGTCATACACTTTCTACTCCATTGCTCATCAAGCAACCCATTTTACTCTGTCTATCCGGTTCCATCATATTAGGGCTGACAAATACAATAATAATATACATACTCATGCCTCTTCAATTAAAACGCCTGGTTGTTAAGTAGAGCTGCAACGATTTGCCAATTAATTGATCAGTTGTCAACTACTAAATGAATCAGCAACTATTTTGATATGATTAATTATTTTAAATCATTTTTTAAAAAGGTCCAAATTCTCTGATTCCAGTTTCTTAAATATATTCTTGCTTCTTTGCTCATTTA
The DNA here is from genome assembly GCF_021292245.1 of Micropterus dolomieu. Classification (NCBI taxonomy): domain Eukaryota; kingdom Metazoa; phylum Chordata; class Actinopteri; order Centrarchiformes; family Centrarchidae; genus Micropterus; species Micropterus dolomieu. The sequence goes on along the minus strand of NW_025742475.1, from coordinate 32,713 downwards.
TGAAAGTAAACGGAATTTATTTGGTTTGTGAAAAAAACAAGGCTTTGGAAAAACACAGATCACCATTTTCTGACATTTTATAGACCAGTCAACTAATCGATTAATTGAGAAACTCATTGAGAGATTAATCGATAATAGAAATAATCATTAGTTGCAGCGCTACTGTTAAGTAGGTTGGATTTAGTGTCATGCACTGAAAGACATGAGTCCCTTAGTGCATGCAAACATCCATGTAATGTTTTTGTGTAAATATAATGAACATTGAACATGAACATTACACATTAGATTATGCCTAAATGAGCTGAGTGGTATTCCTTCATTTAGTGTGGCAGACAAAGAAAAACCCTGCCTGCCATAAAAAGGTTAATTTCAGACCCATTCTCTGTACATTTGCATATTTGCACTAAAGAGTGTACAAAATGTATTGCGTAGTTTTCCTTACAGTTGCCACATGTATTTGTATTTACAAGTACACTTTATCATTAATACTTATATTACCTATTTTTGTATTTTTTAATGTTCATAAATGTATTTTTTCTAATTCTCATTTTATTTAACCACAGCCTAAAAAGGTATGAGACATTGGATTTCACTATACATGATAAGGTGTGTGACAAATAATACTTTTGAACCCCTAAAATACATTGTATTTCTGATTTTATCTCTTTTCGTGTGTGTTTTTTGTTTTATTTCCCTCTGTCAAAAGTCAGAAGAAAGATTTACTGAGAGAAGAGACTTAATATGTTAATACTGAACAGAAATGGTGGTTATGATATAGTTTAGATTATTCCTTCCTATGGATAAAGAGCATTTCTGTTCTGTCATCTGATTATTCTGATTTCTGGATGTTTGAACTGGGTCAGTTATTTAGCTTTTTGCATTTAAAATAAATTATAAAATTGGACATCTGAAATGTTGTGATTAATTCATTTGAGTTTGCAGATGTCTATAAATCACAGTTTATATACAAAAGGAAATGTATATGTAGCATAAAGTATTGATAATTGGCAAGTGGATCCAAAATGCACATGGTTTTGGACAACAGTAATTTGTACACCCACCTCTCCTGTTGCATTTGTGCGATATAGGGATAGGATATAGGAATTGTAATCCCAATGTTTAGTTTTCAGTTTCTACCAACAAGTAAATATATACATATACATGCCCGTTTATAGACTAAAGAAAAAAGAGACTTTAATACAATTTTTGGTATTTGAATTAAATGTTATATTTGTAGAGCAGATCTCATTTCAGTCACACCACAGCATCTCTACAGTATTTTGGCCTCCCAGGAGCCAGGATGCAGAATCTGAAGAGTAACAATGAGTTTAACTGATTTTCTGAACCAGGGGTAGAACATGGCATAAATCACAGGGTTTAGACACGAGTTAAAATAAAACAGATAGATTACAAGGAATGCGGATGAAGTACTGAGCAAGCTGTCTCCTGCAAGAGTCACACCATAATATGGGAATAAACATAATAGAAACACAACTACAAGAACACCAAGAGTCCTGGCTGCTTTCAGCTCAGATTTCTTTGTTGTCAGAGTCACTGAACATTGGAGTGTGACAGCTGTAATGTGAGAGCGCATGGCACGAGCCTGAGACACAGCCACTACAAACACTCTCATGTACAGAACTATGATGAGAGAAACTGGAAAAATAAAGGTCATGACAAGGTCAATTTCATCTGCAGTATGGTCAAATACAATCACACACTCACCGTAGCAGGAATTATACCTGTCTGGTTGAGTCAGGCCATATTTTACAAAGAGACAGCAGTAGAAAACAGAACAGAACCAACACAAACAAACACAGAGTTTAACTCTTCTCTCAGTGATTCTGGTGGTATAATGCAGAGGGTCACAAATAGCAACATATCGGTCGAGTGAGATGAGCACCATGTTTCCTACAGAGGCAGAGGGAATAATGTACCCTACACAAATATACAGAGAACACATGAGGTCACCAAGAAACCAGCAGGATGTTTTTCGGAGGATTTCTACCGGCATCAGCAGGAGGCCCACGAGAAAGTCTGAGACAGCCAGAGAGAGGAGGAGGATGTTGGTGGGTGTGTGGAGCTGCCTGGAGGGAAAGAGGAAAGTATTATTACATATAGTGGAAAATTGTGGAAAATGTAAGTTTAAAAATTTGAAGTACTTGTGTTTCTAAAACTCTGCTGAGAAATTGATCTCTGCCTGAAGTGGGAGACTGAGATGATGACAAGCAGGTTGAGAGCCACAGTGAGCACAGAGATGGACAACAGACTGTTCAGAAATACATCTTCAGACTGAGGAAGTGTCGACTTCCTGCAGGAGGTGTTGAGGAGTTGTGGAAAGCAGAGCTCTGCTCCGTCGTCAACCTCCATCAAACAGTGAGAGGAGGAAAAGAGGAGCTGCAGCTCTGGCAGCTTCTGACCAGAACACTATCATACAGTTGATTTATCTCTTTCTGACCCTCAGTTTGTCCCGCCTCTCCTCTCGATCTCAGTCTCTATTGAACACTGATGTCCCTCCTCTCTTCTTCATATCACCATCATGGTCTTCATCACTTTCTCTCCAATCCTCTCTGTATGGACCAAAGGTAGCGTTCATAGACATATGATGACCAGCGGCCCATACATTTGAGTGCCGGGACAGGAGTGATGGCTGCTGCAGTTGTTTCTGCTCCTGGCAGAGCTAGGCTTGCCACCTTCAATACAGAAAAATAATGGCTGCCAGAGTGGGGGCCACACCCCTCGGGGGCCCAGCAACAACAGGCCTGATGAGGTGACAGTGGTGCTATATCATAACTTATGTAGCATATACATGTATGATTTTTAATACAGTTTATGAATATTAAGGTGATGCAGTGGTTAGCACTGTCGCCTCACAGCAAGGAGGTCGTGGGTTCAAACCCCGGTTGCCCCGGCCTTTCTGTGTGGAGTTTGCATGTTCTCCCCGTGTCAGCATGGGTTCTCTCCAGGTGCTCTGGCTTCCTCCCACCATCCAAAGACATGCAGACTAGGTTAATTGGTGTCTCTAATTTGAAGGTGTGAATGTGAGCATGAGTGGTTGTCTATGTGTTGCCCTGCGATTGACTGGCGACCTGTCCAGGGTGTACCCTCGCTCTCCTACTTTCTCCTGCTCGGTGTGTCAGATGTTCAGTTACTCCTCTGCCTCCTTTAGCGGTAATGGTCCGTGTAATAAGTGTAGTTTATTTGTAGACATGGAGGCGAGGCTCAGTGATTTAGAAGTCCGGCTCCGCATCTTGGTAGATCAGTCTTTAGCTACTGTAGATAGCCAGTCCCCTGTAGTCGGTGCGGAACAGCCTGAATTAACCTGTGGTAGCTGTCCCCCGGCATCTCCTGAGCAGCTGGGAAGGGGTGGCTGGGTGACTGTCCAAAGGAGGAATAGTCCTAAGTATTCAAAGCCCACGGGTCACCATCAACCTGTTCACATTTCTAACAGATTTTCCCCAATCAGCGACACACCCGCTGAGAAACCAACTCCATTGGCAGCTCCATTTTGAGAAACATGTATAGCCGCATGTTGTCATTCCTCCACTGGTTGTCGAGGTGGTGTCCAGCAAACGATGTGGGCTTTGTAGATCATTGGCAGACTTTCTGGGGAAGACCTGGTCTGATTCAGAGAGACGGCATCCATCCCACTTGGGAAGGAGCAGCTCTCATTTCTAGAAATCTGGCCAAGTTTAATAGTGGACTAAATCCATGAAAACCCAGAGTTGAGAGGCAGAGTTGCAGTCTAACACACTTCTCTGCCCTTCTATTTCAGCAGTTACCCACCCAAAACCCTACGCAGAGTCGCAGTCTAACACACTTCTCTGCTTCTCCATTTCAGGAGTTACTTAGTGAAAACCCTATAGTGACGGTGTCTGCCCCCCGACCACTGAAATTATTTAAATCAAAAGGTAAACAGAAGAGGAGCTGTGCATAAAAACCTCATAAAAATTAAAACCACAAGAGCAATAGTGCAAACGAATAGGAGAGTTAAATGTGGACTCTTAAACATAAAATCTCTCTTCTAAAGGTGTACTAGTAAATCAACTAATATCAGATTATGATATTGATTTATTTTGTCTTACTGAAACCTGGCTGTGTGATGGAGAATATGTTAGCCTAAATGAATCCACCCCTCCCAGTCATTAATACTCACATTCCTCGAGGCACAGGCCAAGGAGGTGGATTGCAGCTTTAGTCCTTAAAACGGACAGTTATTATTGTAAGGGATTTTAATATTCATGTGGACATTGAGAATGACATCTTTAGTACTGCATTTATCTATCTGCTAGATTCCATTGGCTTCTCTCAGAGTGTTCATGAACCGACTCACTGTTTTAACCACACCATCGACCTTGTTCTGTTATATGGTATTGAAATTGAACATTTCATAGTGTTCCCACAGAATCCCTCTTTTTCTGACCACTGTTTGATCATTTTTGAGTTTGTATTGCTGAACTACACGCCATTGGGCAAAAATTTCTATACAAGATGTCTGTCTGATAGTGCTGTAGCTAAATTTAAGGATGCGATTCCATCAGCTCTAAATACATTATCAGATCACAAAGTAACGGAGGACTCCTATGCTAATTTCAGTCCCTCCCAAATCGATCATCTTGTTGATAGTGCTGCAGGCTCGCTGCGAATGACACTTGACTTGTAGCCCCTCTAAAAAAGAAAATACTAAAACAAAGAAGGTTAGCTCCATGGTATAATACTGAAACTCGCAAATTAAGGCAAATATTGGAAACTTGAGAGGAATTGGCATTCCACTAAACCGGAAAATTCTTGTTTAATTTGGCAAGATAGTCTTAAAACTTATAGGAAGGCCCTCCGTAATGCCAGAGCAGCGTACTACTCATCATTAATAGAGGAAAATAGGAACAACCCCAGGTTTCTATTCAGCACTGTAGCCAGGCTGACAGTCACAGCTCTATTGAGCCAAGTATTCCCATAGCTTTCAGTAGTTACGACTTCATGAGCTTCTTTAATGATAAAATTCTAACTATTAGAAACAAAATTCACCAACAGCTGCCCTCAACTGGCACCAACTTATCTCTAAACTCAGGAACCTTAGAAATAGCTGTAAAACCAGATATGACTGCTTTGCTTCCCTCAATCTTTACCAACTAACTTCAATAATTTCTTCATCTAAACCATCAACCTGCCTCTTAGACCCCATCCTGACTAGGCTGCTTAAAGAAGTTTTACCCCTAGTCAGCACTTCTATACTAGATATGATCAATCTATCTTTTAGTACTTTAAAGTAGCTGTAATTAAAGATGTAACCTTTCTTTATTAGATCGATTTCAGTTTGTACATGTTAACGATGAGTCCTCCATGCACGCCAAAGTTAGTCATGGAGTTCCACAAGGATCTGTCCTCGGACCAATCCTCTTCACTTTATATATACTTCCTTTAGGCAATATTATCAGGAAATATTCCATAAGCTTTCATTGTTATGCAGATGATACTCAGTTCTATCTATCGATCAAGCCAGATGTTAAATTCCGATAAAACTGAAGTTATTGTTCTGGGGCCTAAGTACCTCCGTGATACATTATCTAAAGATATAGTTTCCTTGATGGCATCGCCCTGGCCTCCAGCACCACTGAGGAATCTTGGAGTTATCTTTGATCAGGACATGTCGTTTAAGTCTCACATTAAGCAAATTTCAAGGACCGCCTTTTTTCACCGACGTAATATTGCGAAAATCAGGAACATCCTGTCTAAAAATGATGCAGAAAAACTAGTCCATGCATTTGTTACTTCTAGGCTGGATTACTGCAATTCTTTATTATTAGGCTGCTCGAAAAAGTCCATTAAGACTCTTCAGCCGATTCAGAATGCTGCAGCATGTGTTCTGACAGGAACCAGGAAAAGAGATCACATTTCTCCTGTCTTAGCTTCTCTGTATTGGCTTCCTTTAAAATCCAGAATAGAATTTAAAATCATTCTTACCTACAAAGCTATTAATGGTCAGGCACCATCTTATCTTAAAGAGCTCATAGTACCTTACTATCCCACCAGAGCACTGGGCTCCCAGAATGCGGGGTTATTTGTGGTTCCTACAGTCTCCAAAAGTAGACTAGGAGCCAGAGTGTTTACCTATCAAGCTCCTCTCCTGTGGAGCCAGGTTCCAGTTTGGGTTCAGGAGGCAGACACCATCTCCACATTTAAGAGTAGGCTTAAGTCTTTAAAAAAAAAAAAAAAAAGTGTAGGCTTAAGACTTTCCTCTTTGATAAAGCTTATAGTTAGGGCTGGCTCAGGTGAGTCCTGAACCATCCCTTAGTTATGCTGCTATAGGCCTAGACTGCCGGGGGATTTCCTATGATGCACTGAGTTCCTCTGTCCTCTTCTTTCTCTCCCTCTGTCTGCAACCTCATCCCATTATTGCATGTTACTAACTCAACTTCTCCCCTTTCTGGTAGTCTTGTGCTCTCGTCCCTCTCCTCCTATCACTTCCTGCAGGTGTTTCTGGCTCTGGAGCTGTGGAGTCTGGATCTGTGGCTGCGGGTCACCTGCTGCCCCCGTGTTCCTGCTCGACACCCTCTGCTACAACAACTATTGTTACTAGTCCTATTGTTATTATAATCATTAACATTACGATTATCATCATTAACACTACTATAAATATCTGTACCATTTTTCATTTAGTCTATAGCAACATCACCTTTACCGTCTGTACCTCTGTGTGTATATTGTGTAGGCTGCCTCCCTCCTCTCTCTCCTTCCATCCCTCTCTGTTCCTCTCTTGCCCTCTCCCTCCTTCACCCCCAATCGGTCGAGGCAGATGGCCGCCCACCCTGAACCATGGTTCTGCTCGAGGCTTCCTTGCCTCTGTCGGCTAGTGCTTGCTCTTGGGGGGAATTGTTGGGCTTCTGTAAATAGCATAGTACGGTCTAGACCTGCTCTTTTATGAAAAGTGCTGTGAGATAACTGTTGTGATTTGGCGCTAAATAAATAAAATTGAAATTGAACAATACAGTGAACCATGGTATAGGTTAGGTTATATTGTTTTCTGCCTTTCCTTAAGAACTACAGTTAACAAACCATGTGCACTGCACTTACACACAATGTGATATCTGTAGTCTCAAGGCAAACAATCAAGCTGAGGAATATAGCACCTACTAATATGAATACTAGTCAAGCAGTCAATCACATCAAGTTAACAAATAACCATTAAGATACAGCAAATATGAAAAAGGCAATAAACTCACTTTATAACACACAACCATAGATGTGTATCTGAATCACAGAGATGGAGGGCCCTCAGATGTGGTTTGTGTTGCTGCCAGCCAGAACAAAGGAAATGGGTGGAGCTTATAAAGTAGACCATTGATTAGGAGGAAGTGAGATCAGGTGAGATTGGGTGGGTTCCTTGCCATGGAAATAAGCAGAGGGTTGCTGAATAGTATGGCTCTATTCTACAATAACTTTAGTAAGTAAATCACTATTAACTATTCAAAGCAAAATGAAATAAAGCCAATAAACAAATAATACAAAAACATAAAACAATCCAGCAAGCGTGTGTGTGTGTGTGTCTCATAACAATACTGATACTTTTCACACAGTAATAGGAACAAAGCAGTCACGGCCCAGCGAGTGGCACCGAAAGTGACACAAAAAACGTGCGTAGCACGGAAAACACACAGCAATAAAACACATGGTCTTTCAATATCCCTTGGAGTTTCTTAACAGAAATTCACCACATGAAGCTTGTACAAGTAAGACAGGGCTGTAAAACTATCCGCTGCCTAGACATATTAAAGCCTCTTACGTGTCTCTTTGATAGCGATTAGATGCGTCAGTTCTTTTAAAAAATCCGGTGGAGTTTCTCTTGGCTCGGTTCTGACGATGCCGGTAGGTTCAACGGCACAGCTGATTTTTTGGTGGCAGCAACAGTAATCAGTGAAGTCGACGTTGGTTGAGAAGGTATAACACGGAGGTGATCTTCTCTCAGTTAAGCACAGAGTTTATCCATCTTCTTCTGCAGGCACGAAACGTTATCTTGTGTAGACAGTTTCTTTAGGGATCCTTTCTTTAGGGAGAAAAATAATAAGAGGTAAAAAGAAAGGCGAAAACAGAGTTGCTTGTCCAGATGAAATTATTATTATATTATATAATTCTCAATTGGGCGATGAAAGAAAATACCTCCTGTGGCTGCTGTTGCAGTTGCAGAAAGGCAAAGTTTGTTTACCTCCTTACAGTCCTGTGACAGACTGGGAATGGCGATGAGGGTTCAGAAGTGTTCCGTTTTATACCTCCGTTGACAAAATGGCTGTATTTCCTGGGATTACTCCGCCCCCTGAAAGCTTTAGCCAATACAAACCTCTGTTTGGTTTTAAAATTTAAGAGTTCACAGGTAGGTGTGAATTAACTGACCAGGGCCATCTGGGCTTTCCATTGTACTCTGACCCCCTTTGTGTAGTCAAGCATGGACAGGCTGTTCAGTGACGTGCAGGTTCAGCTTTGTCTTTAGCTTGTCCTTTGTCTTATAGACTCACATTTTTGTTGTCATGGATGTGAGGCCCAACAGCTTCATCCACAAACTCCACCACAATGAATGAGGCCATCTTGTGAAGTTCATCAAGTCATGTGCTGTGCAGCTGAGGCAAAAGCCACAAACATATTCCGAAGAGGCATTAAAAGCAGCGGTTTTGTGAAGTCTGGTACTGGGGCACTGGCAAGCTGACCAGACAGTTTAGATAGCAAATGGATTCCCAAAGATGTTGAATCAATGGGGTAGTTGAAAAACCATGCCCCCGTCTGAAACTGTTCATACACCACATGTGTTCCTCCAATGGAATGCACGATGTTCCGCACAACTGCAATAGTACTCTCAAGTTCAAAACAATTGCTACCACTGGAGGTTGAGATTTTTTTGTCTTTGTGTTTATACATCTTGTATTGAACATAAATGCTCCGTACTTGTATAGCGCCTTTCTAGTCTTTTCGACTACTCAAAGTCACACACATTCATACACTGAGCCTAAGTGCTCAAACGGAAACTAACATTCACACTCACTCATACCGCCAGCCGCCAGGGGCAAATCGGGGTTCAGAATCTTGCCAAGGACACTTCGACACGCAACCAAGGGGAGCCAGGGATTGAACCGCCGACCTTCCGATTAACGGCCAACCCGCTCTACCTCCTGAGCCACAGCCGCCCCAGACTGATACATGGAAACCTCAGCTGGCATTGGTCCAGTTGCATGGAGGCGCTTCAGTTCAACACCTTCAGGCATTTCTTGAGAAATGCAAGGAAATAACTACCTTTCATCAACACGCCTGACAATTTGTTGTGTAGTGGACCAACAGTGTGGATTTGTGCATTTTATATTAAATAAATTTGGGCTACTCCAATTTCCTTTAATTTTCAGCAAGGTTAAGGACACTCCTTCATTTTATGTGTAACCAATGCTTGTTCACGATGCTTTCTGACAACCGCTTTAGAAATGATGTTAAAAGAAATGTCATACTATACTCTATTAATTACCAGCTTGAATTTAAGGCAAAATAACTAAATTTTCCACCTCCTGAGAAGATTGTTTTGGGATTAATCTAAGCTGTCGTCATGTACCCTGAGCTCCCCCAAGTGGACGAAATAAGTATTACATGCCATCATTCTGAAATGCTAACCTTTTAAGGTCTAATTACTGACAATTGTTTTCCTATTACCAAATGCTTAAATTTAGAACGGTACAACCGTTTGACCATTGAGGTTTGATTGTGGGAAGGTATTTGATTATAATACGCGCAAATAGATTTTCTTTTTCTTTATAGACATATTAAAAGTTTAGAAAGACAGTCCCTGCGGGAAACGAAGGACTGCCCTCTGGGGAACCACGCCCCAGACAACAAAAGAGCGACACACAACATCGTTCGCTCTCTTCGATCTGCTCTCTGGACGCTTCCCTCTTGTCTGCCGGCCCGCGCCCGTCGTGCCCTCTCCCGGCAACGCCCTAAGAATTCGACCAGCGCAACAAAGTCTTTGTTTCGCTTGAAGCTACAAATGCGAAGTGCCGCAACATCGATTTTTCCCTCAGTTCCAGCAACTTTACTTGTTTTTATTTTCTTTCTTTTGTTTTGTTATCAGTCCGTTATCAAGTTATCAGTCCGTTAAGTTACACTAGTCTAATTCAAGAACGACTAAGTCCCATTTTAAGCTTTTTCGTCGAGCTAACTTGCGGCAAACAAGGACAACAGCCGAATTGCCAGACGGAGGACGGCAAACCCTTGAGGGTTTTTCTCCAATCACACATGGAGAACCCCGGAGAATCCCTAGCAAAATAACAGGAATCGGGCAGCTAGCGTGGGACCCGTGCAACCGGCCAAGGCAGGCCGCCGACAAGCAGTAAGACCAAAACAAAGCATTCTGTGGTCAGGGATGTCCCATGGTGTTAATGTTGTCTTTTTAACTCCTAAACTCATAGCTTAATGTCATTAGTTCTCCTCTGCCGTATGAGTCAAATCCTCCCAAAATCAAACCTCCATTCTCATTGTTTAGACATTGTTTATTTCTCTGATGTATTTAACCACTTTTTTATATCACCTTAGTTAGTTAATAAATTCAGTGTAATCAAGGAATTGTGTATTGCCTACTTCTAAGTCCCTGCCAAGTAAATTTACCTTTTAGATATGAGACTGACTGATTGATTTTAGATAATTGAACGATTATTAACTAATTGATCACTGGTAAATAATTGTATAATTATTAAAAGCTACATAAAGGTCCGAAGACTCTAGGTTAGTAACAACTCTGGTGGTGCCCCTTGCAAAACGAGAGCTTTTTATGGATTAGTATTTTCTGAATATTAAAATTCATAATTGGGTATTAATTCTCATAAATGTATTTAAATTCATATGTAGTTTAGACATGCTACAGTTGCACAGGATACTGTGGTCTTCTCACCATTTTTTTCAACTGTCCCAAATAATTCTCAAATGGAAGACATGAAACCAAATCCAGAGGGCCATACATTTCTGCATCATCTGCTAAATGTAAAAGATTGTGTTGCGGTGACAGCCCGGCTGTTGTTGAGTCTCTTGTCTCTCCTTTCCTCCCTCGCATTCTGGTTTCTCCTCTGCCTCCTCTCTTTTACATCTGCTATAAAATCATGCATGTAGTCGTCTACTGATTCAGGTTTACAGGGACCTGCGTAAACACCTATGATAAACACATTTGATTTTGGTAGTTCAACTATTTGACCTTAAATAGGCCACAGCTGCATATTAAGGCTCCTAGAGAGAGGCAATCCATCAACATTAACACAAACAGTCAATGTATCTGTTGTCAGTTCATGAACATTCGTCATTTTCAGTTCTGAAACAATTGCACTTGCAAGTCCAAAATGGTAGCAGCTTCCCTGTCCCATCTCTTTGATCTCACAATCTTTCAATGTACTGAGGAGTGTTCTGGGATCCTTAGGTACATCCAGACCTAGCTCCAAAAGTATACCTAGTAGCTCTGACAGCACTGAATGAGACACATTTCGGTTAGCTGCCCATTCAGCGAGTTTCCTCTTGATATCAGAATGGGTTTGCTCTTCAGAAAAATCAGAGCCAGAATCCTCATCTGGGTCATCGCTACCCCTGTTCAAGTCATCAACTTCACTATCAATGTCAATATCCTGAGTTACAGCTTCATCAGCACATCCTTCCTCGATATTTAGCACAATCTAGTCCACAGCTTGATCTGCCTGTTCTTTTATTGTTTTATTTTTATTTTATTTTATTTTATTATAAACAAAACAGACAGCACAGAGAAAGGACAACACCTGCAAGAGAAGGGGGATGGAAGGTGGGGACAACAGGGAAAAGCTGTGGGAAACACCACTTGCAGAAAGCAACGAAACCTGCAATAGAACAGAGAGGGGGGCTTGGGAAGGAGAAAAACAACAATAAACAAACACAAACAAAAACTAAAAACAAACAATAATAGTAAAAGACAACCAGCCGAACAGCAGCAATAAACAGTTGACATAGTAAGACAACTAAGAGAATACTAAAAACAAGAAACAGTCACGCACAATAAATAAGCAACACAGCACAGCCACGAGAGCTGGAATAATAAAGATTAATTTAAATAAGTAACTGAAAGAAAAGCATCAGGAACCTTCTACCAGGGACAACCTACATGTGTTTGTGTCTATGTGTGAGACTGTGTGTGTCTGTGTGCGTGTGGGTGAATGCGTCTGTGTGTGTGTGTGTGTGTGTGTGTGTGTGTATGTGTGCGCATAAGCCTGTTAAAGAATGTAGTTGTTAGTGAGAGTGGGGTGCCACGACTGTGCCACACCGACCCCAGCAACAGGCAGGCAAGAACCCCAGTAGCCAATAGGGGTGGGAGAAAGAAAAAAAAAATGTAAATTTTAAAAAACAACATTACATATATAGATATATATATATGACTCCGACCCAAGCAACAGACGTCCCAAAAAAATTTAAAAATAAAAACGACCATCCAGATGCCAGGTGACAACGCAATGTCTAGCCCAGCTGCATGCCACCACCAACCCACCCACCCGTCAAGGGCCGAGAACTCCAGGCACAAGTCCAGAATAAACCGGAGCATAGCCCTGCCCCGCACCCACACTGCACATCCGTAAAATCTGATCTGCATGTTCCACAGCCTCCATTGCAAGGTTCATTAAATGCTGCTGCACTCTGACTTTGATTCTTCTCCTCCTTGTCCGTGAATTGCCGTAAAGATAATCCATTTCACTAAAATATACAGATGAAACCACCAAAATAGTCAAAATGTATGTATAAGTCTCTCCTCATTCTTCAAAGAACATCCACGTGACAGCTGCTGTTATAACAGCACCTCAGCTGCTACAACTCCATCCTAGGGGAAACACTGCCAACTATTAATTAAAACTGATAGAAAAAATTTTCTCCATTTACAGTCCAATCACTGCGTTGTATTCTAGGACAGTGCTTTTTGATTAGCAGCGAGCATTTGAGTTCCCTCCATTAAAGTACCAATGAACCCCTCAGAAAGTACTACTCGTTCCACCCCTCAGACAATCAAACACTGCAACTATGAATAATGAGATAAGTCTGTCCGATTTTAATATCCTGGGTAAAACTCTATAGTCAGACATAGCAAATATTAAATTCAAATTACTTACATGTAGTAGGGGGAATTAAACAGTGACAAAGAGTTAAAAGGAGGCACATTGAAATACTGTATGATTATGTTCACTCAACAACAAAATAACTTTCAGTCTATATTTCAATAAATGTAACAATTTTTTTGTAGGGCAGTGGTGAAATTACTATTCAGGCATTTTACTAGCAAACGAGGCAATACCTTTGGGTACAATTATTCCAATACAATTTATAGTCATGCATTCAAAATCTAACTCAAGTTAAAGTACACTGTAGACATATTAGCAGCAAAAACCACATAAAACATTTATACTGTTAAGAGTTAAATTACTCAGTTGGCAGCAGAACGGCCCCTAGTGTCACATAATATTTTTACAAATGCGTTATTGTGATCGCAACATTTTTTGTTGTGACTGGTTAAATAAAATATATTTTAACTTTTTATACTGTTGAGTAATTTGTTCTGTAACATTGCACCATATTCTGTAAACTAAAAATATTTTTTGTATGTAAAACAGATGAACAGGATTCTTTTGAATGATTTACTGTAAAGAACAAGCTGTAAGCTCCAAGTAATTGGTTATTATTATTTAACATCAGCTAATATCTGGCTTTTCTCTTCAATGAAAGAGGGTAACGCAATGTTTCAATCTTCATTAATAGACATTCACTTCCTGATCAAATAACTGTAGTAGTAACGGGTATTCATCAGCTCCGATCGGGAGTGATGCAAGGTTAATATCCGATTGGACAGGTTGCAGCAGCGGAGGTGGCCTCCATGTTGCATGCTGCTGCTTTTCCCCCGTTGTGGTCGTGACGTCAAATGTGACACGCCTGAAAGAAAATGAAAGGCCAAATCTTTTCTCTTTTTTTTCCTACTGAAAGGCCAAAATGTCCAAGCTACTGGCAATCGGAAAGAAGTCAATCATGCACAAATGCACATAAATGTTACTTGCACATTTTGGTGTAAAAAGGGTAATGTTATAAAGTTAACTTCAGTAAACTATAAGGCCAGGATTATTGTAGGACACAGCGTTAAACAACATGGCATGACAGGGGAAACCACATTCACACAATGTTAAATAACCTTAACGTTACAGTTCCCAGTAACTTTCTGAAAGGAGCCTCATTAAATGCTGCAAAAGGCTGCTTTTGTCTAACGTTAAACCCGCATGTGCTGTAAGGTTAACCATTCTAAAAATGAGTGTTAGCTACGTATGTCCTTGATTAAACACCTTGTTTGATTGAAAATTACCAAATATTTAACTAATCCCATAGACTGTATGACTAATCCTCATTAAAGAAAAAGAAAAACGCATGCAGCAAAAAAGCGGCATCAGAGCAGCTGTTGAACTTCACTGAAAAAACGTTTTGTCCTTCAACCAAAAATAAAGAAATTTAAAAAAGATCGACAGATGTTTTACGGTTAAAATTCAACTACTGCCTTTGATTTCGGGTAACAGTTAAGACTGTCTGAACAACAACAGTGTATCAGTATGTCATGCTGATTTGTACTAGCTAATGTTAGCTATATTTAAATTAGCAAATTGGGTAAAGTTAGCATTCCCAGTGTCGTAGCTTCTTAATAAAAAAAACCCCTAATACTTTAATATGCATAAGACGGTTTATTAAAATAACTAATCAAAAACAATTAAACTGGCATATGTACTCACCGCAGTAGAGGTTTGTTTGATTGTCTTCTGCTCACTTGCGAACAAAGGATGAGAAAGACTGCGAAGTGTGTGGATGTCGCAATATGCATGTCCCTCTCCTAAACTCATTTTTTTGTCTCCAATCTTTATTGAAAACATTCAAGTACACAAACAGTGCACACAATTACTCAACACAATGGTATACAAAGAATCAGGAAAAAGTAATATGACTTTAAATAAATCAATAAAAAATATTTTTAAAACTGACCAGAATTAGGATTTATAAATCATGAACATAACATTATTATAAAAAAAGATTTAAAAAAACATACCATATTAGATAGAGAACACGTTGCAGTTTGACAGTTTTATTACTTTTTTTCCACAGTTTATAAAGGTTGAGAGTCTTATATTCTTTACCAAAATGGGCCATCTTTATGTTGCCCATTCAGAGCCTACACAACCCACCTATGTTTTCTCTGTGTTTGCCCATATCTTACTCAGATGGGTTGGCCAGGTTGGCCCCATGTGTATTTCCCATACACTGATTTTTCCTATTCTGAACCCATATGCTGATTACCTGTTTGTGTACTACCTCGGACCCATGTAATTAGCCTTTGGGTCCGTGGTAGGCTTTGCACATGTCTAACCCATTTTGATAACCCAAATGGGGCCCCATTTGTGTTGCCCATACTGAGCCTATGTACTCATTTCCCATTACCCATATACCCACTCACCTATGTTTTGTATGTACTTGCCCATTCCTTACCCACATGGTTTGCCTAAATAGGCCCCATATGCATTTACCACACTGAAACCGCCTGCTTGGTACCACACAAAAAGCTACTGAGTTTGACTTGTGTTTGCCCATATGTAACCAATGCAGTTGACCCATATGAGGTCTGGATCCATCACCCACCCTGATCCTACATATCCTCTTTCCCATTGCTGACCAACCTTGCCAGTGTTTGCCCATGTCTTACCCATATGGTTTTTCCAAGTGGGTTTGCCATGTGTATTTCCCCATTCTGAACCTACTTACTGATTAACTATGTGTGGATCTCAGACCCACATCAGCCTATATGGGATTTACCATGTTTGCTCATGTCTAACACATTTTTAACCCATGTGGGGCCCACATACACACGTTGGATGGGTTGGGATTAGTTAGCATAATCTACGCTCACTCAAGAGAAGTCCAATTGAAAGCTGACATTCTTCCATCCTATTTAAATTAAAATATTTACCATTTCACTCATACTTTAAGTTATTATTTTCATTATTCAGAATTATAACAGAAGTATATGGTTATATGGTTTTTAAAATAAATACACTCCTAGGTCTAGACTACTTGGGGTCAAAGTTCAAGAGTAATTAATTACTCCCCATTCTCATGAGTAATTTCATTCCATGCATTGTTGTTTATTTAGCGTTATATCCACTGCTTTCTCTACATAATATGATAGCTCGATTGTTGCTTACTTCTTGCAGCTATACTTACATTTTTAAACTGCTTTTTAAAGTTTTTCGTTGAAAATCCTCCATCCACCCCAACCACCGCCATACTCTGTCCTTTTCATTAAATATCACATACCTACCTTTACCTATCAAAAGTGATGCTACAGGGCTTTCCCCATTGAGTTGAACTATGATGCTATGGGGATCCCTAGTGCGCCGACAGGTCTTATCCATGTGTCCATATGTGACAAGTTGGGAGTGAGAACAAGTTGAAGAATGTGGATCATCATTCTAAGAACACAGCTGCGAACAAATTGCTGTCATAAATCAAACGTAGACATTTCTTAGGTACTTTCTTAAGAACAAATCTAAGAAAAGCTTGAGGCCCATTGTATTTCTAAATTTATGTTTAGTTTTGTGTTGTTCTGTTGGGTCTACCTTATTGGTGTGCATCAAAATAATGTGTCGCAAAATGATTTCAACATGCTTATTTAATTCAGTTCATTTCAGTTTAATAACCACGCAGTCAAGCTGGTGGAATTTGATACCTGTAAAGCATGTGAGAGTTTTGTTACATCAGCCACAATGTAAATAACAGTAGAAGTACTGTTGTTGTGTTGCTCTGCAATGTTTACTGTCACAACGGAAAAAGGTTTCCTGAGAGAAATGACTTAATATGTGCATCCTGTTTGTCATTTCACAGCTTACTGGATGAAAGTAGATGAACTGAACAGAGAAAAAGAGCATGGTGCTCATGATATAGATGATATTATGATCTAATTATTCAGATTATTCATTCTTGTGGTTAGTTATTGATCTAAATTATAAAATGTCATATACAAATTTGTGTATATTCATTTGAGTTTATAGATATTTGTAACACTTTTTATTCAAAATGAAAAGTGTCTGTAGCACAAAGTATGGATAATTGTCAAGTGGATCTAAAATTTACATGTTGTAGGTAACAGTCATTTTGTACATGAATGCTGTTCCAATTTCTCCTCGCACAGACTAGTCCCACATCCTCTGTCACATTTGGGGGTTATAGGGGTTAGGTACAAAAATGGTTTAGTTTTCTACCTACTGGTTAATACATAAATATACTGTGTATAAACTTTTTAAAGACAGAGAAGAAATAAATTTCTCTTCCACTTTTGGATTTTGAATTCATTGAAAACTTGTAGAGCCGATCTTATTTCAATCACACCACAGTCTCTCTACTATATTTTAGCTTCACAGGAGCCAGCCTGCAGAATCTGAAGAGTAACAATGAGTTTAACTGATTTTCTAAACCAGGGGTAGAACATGGCATAAATCACAGGGTTTAGACACGAGTTAAAATAACACAGATATATCACAAAGTTTACAGATGAGATATTAATTAAGCTGCCCCCTGCAAGAGTCACACCATAATATGGGAATAAACATATTAGAAACACAACTACAAGAACACCAAGAGTCCTGGCTGCTTTCAGCTCAGATTTCTTCGCTGTTAGAGTCACTGAACATTGGAGTGTGACAGCTGTAATGTGAGAGCGCATGGCACGAGCCTGAGACACAGCCACTACAAATACTCTCATATACAGAACTATGATGATAGAAACTGGAACAATAAAGGTCATGACAAGGTTAACTGCTTCAGCAATGGGGTCAACAACAACCACACACTCTCCGTAGCAGGAATTATACCTGCCTGGTTGAGTCAGGTCATCTTTTACAAAGAAACTGCTGTAGAAAACAGAACAGAACCAACACAAACAAACACAGAGTTTAACTCTTTTCTCAGTGATTCTGGTGTTATAATGCAGAGGGTCACAAATAGCAACATATCGGTCAACTGATATGAGCACCATGTCTCCTATTGAGGCAAAGGGAATAATGTACGATACATAAATATACAGAGAACACATGAGGTCACTAAGAAACCAGCAGACTGTTTTTCGGAGGAAATCTCCCGGCATCAGCAGGAGGCCCACGAGAAAGTCTGAGACAGCCAGAGAGAGGAGGAGGATGTTTGTGGGTGTGTGGAGCTGCCTGGAGGGAAAGAGGAAAGCATAATTTACATACAGTATCCAAGATTTGTCAATAAATAGAAACAATACTAGCCTAAAGTACATTTATCATATCTAAAACTTCATAAGTGAAGGCTCTGCTGAGAAATTGATCTCTGCCTGAAGTGGGAGACTGAGATGATGACAAGCAGGTTGAGAGCCACAGTGAGCAGAGAGATGGACGACAAAAATACAGCTTCGGACCAAGGAAGTGTCGGCTTCCTGCAGGAGGCGTTGAGGAGTTGTGGAAAGCAGAGCTCTGCTCCGTCATCAACCTCCATCAGACAGTGAGAGGAGGAAAGGAGGAGCTGCAGCTCTGGCAGCTCCTGACCAGAACGTTTGATCATACATTTGATTTATCTCTTTCTGACATTCAGTTTGTCCCTCCTCTCCTCTAACTCTCAGTCTCTGTTGGACACTGATGTCCCTCCTCTCTTCTTCTTCATATCACACCATCATCATCTTCATTGCTTTCTCTTCAATCTTATCTGTGTTTGAATCCCCTTTTGTTGACAATCTACTAGGGTAGCTTGGTTATTATCAAAAATCAAAGATTGGTGGTAAATATTAATAAAGTTATTAATACCACTAAAATGTTAACTAAAGATGAATATTCAAGGGGCACCACCATTGGATAGGATAACTATATGTGTGAAAACTGTCTCAAAAAGGGATTTATTCACTTAGAAAGGCCAGTATTTAAAATCTGAGCACTGATCGTCACAACCAGCTGTTTTACAACACATACTCAAATAACAATAGGTGACTGCCCTTTAAAGGTACAATAAGGTTTATTTAACTGTCGCACTGATCAAAAATAAATAACTTCAGCCAATGAACCACTCGCAATCAAAGCATCCAACAATTAGCAAAAATGTGGTGCAGGTGTGCGTGTGATTGTGTATGTGTGTGAAGGGGTAATAGAGGGGGGCCATGTGGTCTGCACCAAAGTGGCGATCAGACCTGTAAGGTTTAAACAAAAGGGTAGGAAACAAAATGAAGGACGCACTCTACCTGTCCTCTCTAAGAAGTCATGAAACACAACTGATTTAGGCTACCACACTGTTTATGGGTTGCAGATGTGTATGTTTGCATTTCCGCATATGGCATATATGTGTGTGTGTGTGTAAAGGTTGATAAACGAAGAGAAAGGTGGAAAAGGAATACAAAGCAATGGTCCATAAAATCGTAATTGCCACGGCACGACACAATAATTGTCCCTTTATCACACAGGAACCCAGCAGCGAACTTGTGTTCAGTAGCTGTGTTACTGGACTTCTGTTTGATATAGAGCAATTCAGTCAAGACAACTTTCATCAAAGAAACTAATATTTGCTTTCAGTAAGTTATGTTTGGCAGTATGGCTCTGTTCTGGGATATCCATGCCCTCCTACACACCTATGTGGAAAGCCGGAGGCAGAAATCAACAGCAAAGACCCCAAAAATGACCACATTGGCAAACTTCCATGGCACTTCCATGTATGTATGCATGGAAGTTAGCAGGAGGACCCAGCAGAGCACATTGTAAAGCCAGTTAGACTTAATGACATGCAGTCAGGCCATTTGAAATCATAAGAATTTGCTAGTTTGAGTTAACATAGCTAGTAAGTTATTAAGGGAACCCTGCCGTTAATGTAACGTTGATTAATGAGCCAGCAGATATGGGGCACTCATGGCATTGAGGATGGCTTGAGCGTTGGGCCATGGTAATAATCTTATTCTTGATCCAAAAATGTGTTCAGCCAACACAAAAACAGTTTGTTTCTAATCCAGGAAGTGAATACCTTCACCTCGGGAAAATAACGTTCAACGTTCACGTACTTCACCTTCTGCAGTCGCAATTTGAAAATGAAAATAAAGCCAGCAGAACCACATCATTGGAAGAGAAACCGTCTTTCCAAAATAGACTCTCTGCACTCCACGGATACAGCTTAAGATTATTTAGAGGAAAACCACTTACAAAACTGGCAACAAAGGCGACTCCATCCATCGTCAACATCTTATCCAGAGTACAGGTGTTGGGCCTCGTATCCATGATAATAAAAATGGGCCTTCAGGTCACTGAGGAGCCTGTCATGCAAGTCTGTAGACAGTGGACAAGCTAGAGAACATTGAATGGGCCTTGCGACGTCCTCGACCTGTTGGAGTCCCAAAAGCCTGAGTTTAGAGTTATCTCAGACAAAGGACTGTAAAACAGGCGCCAAAGCCCGTTTCACACCTAGGCACGAAATGG
Source organism: Micropterus dolomieu (assembly GCF_021292245.1). Lineage (NCBI taxonomy): Eukaryota > Metazoa > Chordata > Actinopteri > Centrarchiformes > Centrarchidae > Micropterus > Micropterus dolomieu. The sequence goes on along the minus strand of NW_025742475.1, from coordinate 12,206 downwards.
TGACTCTGACCTAAAAGCAGAGCCACTATTGGCTGCGCTTGCATGTTGCCCTGGTCAGTTAATCCACACCCACCTGTGAACTCTTAACTTTTATAACCAAACCAAATGTTTGTATTGACTGAATCTTTCAGGGGGCAGAGTAATCCCAGGAAGTACATTTTGTCAACGGCGGTATAAAACCGAACACCTCCAAACCCTTGTTGCCATTCCCAGTTCTTCACGGGATTTTAAGGAGGTAAATCAAACCCTGTATTTCCACAGCTGCTTGAGCGGTGATAGGAGACAACTTTCTCAGCGCTGAACTTTCTTTGTCCTGAATACAGACTTCACTTGCTGGACGGATCCCTAAAGAAATTGTTACAGAAGAGAATGTTTCCTTCCTGCAGAAGAAGACAAATAAAAGGCAAAAAATGTATAAGGCATCAGAGATGTTTCTTACAAGTTAGTTACACTGAAATTCTAAAAAATTATGTATTTCTCACATTCCCACACAAAGTGTCAATAAAATATTTTTGAGAAAACAAAATGGTAGGATTCACTGTAAAACTGTCTTAGTAGGAATACAAAAATTGAGAAATGAGAACATTTGATGTTTGATGGATAGTTCAAACAATGAATTAGAAACACAAAGAAAAAATATAAAAAAATATGAAGGACTAGATTTGTAAAAACCTATATCATCTGTACAATAAGGCTGACCTACATGTGTTGGGCAAGTTAAAAAAAAATGTAGAATGATCTCAGGAAAACACTTAATACAGGAGTTAAAATAGCCTACATGCATGGTATGGTCATAATACCCTGGGGGCTAGAATTGGTCATTTACCCATTTGTTGGAAAGAAAACAGTAACTAAAATGATGCAATATGCATAATAAAACCTGCATACAAAACCACAAAAATAACATTAGAAAGAAAAAAAAGAAACAAGAATTAAAAACATGAATAGCATTTGCTGAAAAAATAAAGAAAGAACTAAAACAAATATACCAACAGATCATCTTTGTAATTCATGTAATTCAAAAACAGGAATACTCCAGAAACATAGTCATTGTCTTCTCTTTGATTACATGGTTTATTTGTAGTTATTATGAATCCCTCTTCTTCTGTCCTCTTCCTCCTGCGCCAATGTCATCTCCCCTCTGCATCCTCTTCCTGCATCTTCACTGGTTATTTTTCCTTCCTTGTGTGAAACAGTCCGTGCAGAAAATCAGCGTAAATGACATCAGTTCGACTGGTGAGTGCAAATGAATCAATAATCTGTGTGGGTGTTGTGGTTATAAGTACTATTGGAGTTTGTTTGTTGAGAGCTCCTAGATTTGTAGGAAAACGTCTTGCTGGGCTAGTGACCAGAGTTGAAGTACTCTAAAACGTGCTGACCAGGACAATGGTGAACACTACAGCCGTTGTCTTGCAGCAGAATTTTTCCATCCATCATCCATCTCCATCTCTCAGGTTGTCTCGTGTTGGGATGTATGGGTTCACATGTTTCTCTCAACTCTTCTGGGAGGGGACTTCCAATTGAAGTTATCCGTATCACCTGAGGTGATCTTGAATGTCTGGTGATGGTCTCACTGCTTTCTCTGCCTGTCTGGATGTTGTGGATAAAAAAAAACTCTAGACTCTTAGGAGACAATAAACCTTTGGAAGAAAATTGTTACTCATTCCTATAAGGACTCTAATGCTTATGTGTGAGTGGTCATTAGTTCATTAGTAGAATGCAAAATTAGTTTCAACAATTTTCAAAACAAAATTTTCAACACACCACTCAGAAAGAATTAGAAACCCCCCAAAAAACCTTGGTGCGCACCATAATATTTATAATATTTCCCCTCCCTCCTTTTGATACATGATTAAGAACCATGTATCAATGTATCTTGTTCCTTGTTTTGATACATGGTTAAGAACCATGTATCAAAGCTAGGAGACATCTTTAAAGGGACAAAAATACAGTAGAAAGCATCTGCAGTTTGGATAAAGCAGGGCAGCATCACTGAGTCCTTATAAACCTGTATGGGCCCATCATTTGCATACAGAAGTAGAAGGCAGGTGAGAAAAGAATGCAAACAATAGATTGGCTTGAAAACCTTTGTGGGCACTGTGCAGGACCTGTAGAAGATAAAAGACCATTTAATGCATGCTGGATGTGCTGTCTTGTTCCTAGAGGTGACAAAGAAAACACAGAAACACATGCTAAATCAAGTCACATAGCTGCCCCACCGACTCCATCTACAAAACGAAAAACAGAGTTAAAGTTAGGAAGATACAAATATTTAGCTGAGTCAAGCAGTCTGAAACAAAAAAGAAAAAGAGCTGGACAGAATCCTGCTTCAAGTCATTAAAGTCAGTCAAAAGGTCAGTCAAAATGCTTTTAAGTCAGTGAAAAATGTGTCTGCCCAGTTCAAAATCAAAAAATCAAATCAGTCAATGGCCAGCTGTTTCCCCATGTCTGGGGTGGAGATCTCCACAAAACGAAAAATTATAATCCATGAATGGCACTAGCCTGCTAGAGCCACCAGAATTTAGTATTGTGGTCCTGGATTTACTGTACCCGATTTGTGATCCACATTAAAAACGCAACACTTTTGGAATAAAACCCATCTTATCATTTGAAAAACCCTTGTAACAGTCACTTTGACAATTCCCCTGGTTTGGGAGAAACAGACAAATATAAAATTGGAACCACAACCCATTGCCAAATGTGGAAACATAAAACAATCTTCAGTCAGGATGAAAACAGGAATGCTAAAACGTGCATTTTGCTGAATCAATCACAGAAAATCAACATTGGCTGTTAGACCCCATGACATTAGCTTTACCACAAAAGGTCATTTATTTATTCCCCTTAGACCTCAGAAAATATACCACCCCCCTTGTCTCTACAGGCAGAATGGAGGAGTAGCATGGTATCAGAAGAACATTTCACAACTGGCATTTTCTTTTCTTAAAAATAAATGTATGTAAGGCCTCCACTGGACTCTGCGTTGTGTTTTGGTAGGTGTTGTGTGGTGTCATTTGGAGGGAAGGAGGCACCACACGCTGGATTCGGGATTGTGGTTGAGACTTTCACTGCTCTTTACTGTTCCACTGCAACAATCCTCTCTCTCTCTGGTACACAGCCAATACCTTACAGGGCACGGAACATAAACATATCAAGCATTTATCTTCTTGCAAAAATAAATTAATCTCTTACTTAAATAATATTCTAGTACCAAAAATAAAGAGAAATTAAATAAAGGTTAATGTACAGTAAAATGAAATACATCTCTAAAAAGAGCTTAATATAAAACACAAACTCTAAACGCAAGGTACAGAAAACAGCAAATGCCCCATCATACATTTATTTTACTCAGATTAAATCACCTAATGGCTTACGGCACACTTGTCAGGTTACCCAAGAGTCAGTTAACTGTAGGCTATAGCAGCATTTACCAAGTCTCACAAACGGCATTAAACACACATAATAATCACTCAAACTCATGCCGCAATGTAGTTTAGAATGTAAACAAGCAGTATCAACTCACAATTTAAATGGATGAGTGGTTTTAGTGCTGATATTTAAAGATTCAGATTGCTACTAACGCTGCTTACCTTACAGGGCACGGAACATAAACATAAAGAAACACGGTGGCCCTGCCGGAATGTAATTTAAAACTACGGTGTCCTGCAAGGTACAAACTGCACGAACTGCTGGACGTACTGAGAAATAGACAGCGCGACAGGGACACCTAGGGGCTTATACAGGCAGCTGCCTTACATCTACATGTAAATAGGTTTGATGGCTGTTTCAAAATGTGTCAGGAATGAAAAATATATGTTCTAGGAGCATTATGGAGCACTTTAGATTTGATCAATGAGCCTTCTGCTCCTGAAATCAGACTAGGGTCTTTATGTAAATACTGGTTTATCACTCTCATCAGTGGTGTATTGTGAATATGCTGCTCACTGCTCTGACCTGCCTCCGCTACATTCTACGTCTTTTGCTGACTGGAAACCCTGGAGACTGGACAGTGAGGCTCCAGGTGATGTGTGTGACCAGGATTCGTCTGGACTTTGTGCTGAACTCACGTGTGGGTTACAGTCGTGATATGTGCCCATAACCTCCACATCTGTTGCACTTCATTCTGTGTCGATTTGCGTTGTTGTGTCTGTGGTGTGTTCTCCAGCTTTTCTTTCCTCTGTTGCCGCGTCCTCCATTATCATTCAACTGTTCCAGTGGTGTGACCCATTTCTCACCATCAGTCTTTGTATTAGGTAGTTCTTCTGCAAACAGTTCTGACTTCTCAGTGGGCGTGTTCCTGCCCTCCTGTCGGTCTGGGCTGGGGATTTGGAGGTGTCACTGTCAGCAGTAGGTGTGCGTCTCTTCCTTTACCGTTTCACCTTAGCCAGGAACTAAAAACTTCTTAGGACAGTTAATTTGAGTCTTTTTCCCATTTTGTCCTTTCCCAGCTACTGGTGTGTGAAATGGGGAAACAGTCCTCAGGCCATGGCACAATGTGTGTTCCCTCCCCCGTCTGTCAGTTCTTTCCTGGGGTTTCTCAGTCAAAAGGGCAGTACTTGCCATATGTGTCTCTAATGACAAAAGGATTAGTGGCTTGGAGACAACGTATGGAGGTGGCAACATCTGATCTGGCCTTTTGTGTATCTCTTTCTTCTCATCATTTAAAACTGCCTTCCTTATCTGTTGTTTTACCCTTAACCCTGCCACTTATTTTGCTTCTCTCAAATGTGCTTCTTTTTCCCATTTCTCAAAAGCTTGCCAATCAATCTTTTTCTTTCCTATTTTCTTTGCTTTCTCTGTCAACATAATTCTACATCTCCCTAAACAATCTGTACTCAGTGTGCCTAGGATAGAAGAAATGCCTTCAGTTACATCATGCCAAAGTGAAACATCAACAACCACACTTTTCCCCCATTTTTTTTACCATTAATTTAGCTGGACCTGAAAGAGTGTCTTGGCCTGACCATTAACACCTGCACTGCCCTGACTTCTCACTGAAACGCCCGTGTACAGGCTTGGGAGATTCACTCACAAAGTCAGCTGGCCAGGCTCTTCTTGGACAGGGTTTTACTGACTGCAGCTACAGCTGACCAGTGCATCAAATGGGGGCTGTGTGCTCTACATAGGACGTTAGCCTAGCACACATGAACACAACAGATGCACTCTCACCTCCCTGCACCCTAAGTGGGGTAGGGGGGTAGAAAGCATCCAGATTTATTGTCCTGGACCTGAACATGCTCATTATGTTCTTAAGAACAAAGGAGGTTTGTTGTCTCAATCTGGCTGCACTGTGGACACCAAGAACCAGCATGCAGCTGGGGTGAACCGACAGGCACACAGCTCACTCACCTTCTTAGCAGAGGTGAGAGCAAGGCGCAGGACTGTTCAAGAGATAGTATTTTCAATGAGGACTGCTCCAGGGGCTCATAAGGTGCAGATATTAGAGCCACCAACACAAGCAGCATGTCCTACTGAGGCGCCGAGAGACACGACACCAGTCGCTGTCTTCGCACACCCTGCAGAAAGCGCATCACGAGGGAGTGGGTGAAGACTGTTCTGTCAGCAAACCCCCTGTGACAGAGAGATAGCTGCAGCGCGACAGCCCCTTCTCCATCAGACCTTGCAGGAAAGAGAAAACGGATCCCACCAAACAGGTAGGCAGATCCGTCTCCCTCTCAATGCATCAACGCTGAAAGCCCAACCACTTAGCTTTACAGCAAGACGTGGTGTTGACTGCCCGCCGCTTGGATGTTCTGTGCGACCTCAGCGGCTAGACCAGCCTGAGTCTGCCTCTCCACAATTTTAGGAGAAAAACCTGGAGAGGCTGGTCCAGCACCAGCATTGTGCATATGAAGCCTCACCCTTGTGACAGAGCCTCCCAGACCATAGGTACAGGCCAAGGCCCTGTCACTGTAGGGTGCATCACTTCTACCAGAATGACGAACGACCGTTCCTGCCTCACCTAACTGGAGGGATGAGATGGGGTGGGGGGGAATGAAAACAGCAGCCCTTCTGACAATGGTGCGTGTGTAACGCGTCCATCCCCAAGGGTGGGCTGTCCTGTGTCTGAATTGAGAACCACAACGGGCAGTGGGTGTTGGCAAACAGATCCACCTCGGCTCTCCCAAAGCGAGCTCAGATCTGCTGAACCACATTGTTGTGCAGTCTCCACTCGGTTGGGAGCCAGCCCTCGACATGAGGTCAGCCACCGCCGTTCTCCAAGCCTGGTACGTGAAGGGCTTTCAGAGACAGCTGGTGTTCTCACGTCTATAGGTTCCCTGCCAGCGCCAACAGAGTCGTGGATTGGACTTGGCACCATATGTTGATGTACGCGCTGGAGGAAATGCACCACCAAACTAGAAACACAACCTGGAGTGGATTGTGGATGTGTGGTGTGTGGCCCCCTCGGCTCTCCTCGGGGAGCCACAACACTCAGTGCACTCCCCTGGCAGGTCCCTCCCCATCCAGTGAGAGACTCATCTATGAAGACAGACATGGATGAAGACTGCTGGGACAGTTAGAGACCCCCAGAATCGCAGGTCCTCCTGCACTAGAGTTGAAAGGGGGGCGGGGGGTCACCATGCATCACCTGTGCCTCTTGAGGTCCAGATGCAGGCTGGCAACCCAACATTGTAGCCGTCGCATGTGCAGCAAGCAAGAGGGACCACCTGATGGATTACTGCCCTGAGGCCCAACAGCAGCATCACTGACAGCGCTGCCGCAGCTGTCCCCTGCTGCAGCCTATGGACCACCAAGCGACACGCACAGATACGCTCTTGGAGTGTTGCCGTTGAGCACAATTCCCAGATACACAACTAGAGTGATCTCCACACAACTGGGCTGTGGCAGAAGCCTAGAAATTCCCTGTTACTGTGTCACCTCGACATGAAATAGGCGTCTTTCAGGTCGATGGCGGTAAACCAGTTGCCGGGCTGCACTGACTCCAGCATTTTCTTGATCATCAGCATGTGGAAACGTCCTCTTGTCCATTATGCTGCTTCAGGTGGCAGAGATCCAGAATGGCTCAGAAGTGTCTCGTCTTTTTGGGGACCAAAAGTACATGGTGCAAGACCTCTGTGCATGACCTGCGCAGAGATGCTCTAAGACAGCCTGCTTCAGCAGAAGTTGCTGGATCTCGGCGGCCAGGAAGTCCACTTCCTCTTGAGAGAATAGACTGGCTTCCATTATGTCCTGGAAAACTGGTGGTATGTAGCAGAACTGCAGAGAGTAGCCTCGTCTCAGAATGCTGTCCACCCAGCTTGTCAGCATGCAGCGGCGTCGCCATTCTGCATGAAAATGTGTACACGTGAACAACGCATCTTCGGCAAACTTTCCACCCCACCCTTTCCATAAATGGAAGTGTTCTGCCCTTCAGGCATTTAAGTTTAATTTTCATGCATTTAGTTTGGTACAACTTAAGTTTCATATGCTTTTATTTTGACATCCGTAAATTCGGCTGAAACAGAAAGTAGGAAGGAAAATCAATAGTTACCACGTTCGAAGCACGTAGAAACGGCAGACTGGTTAACAATGCAGACGTTCATTACACCAGAGAAAGGACGTCTTACCTGTTGATTCCTCAGCAGAAGCATCGCTTGTATGTATTTCATCTTTGTTCTAACTGAGTCAACTGATTAGTATGTTGTTTTTCATTTTGTAAAAACAAAGTGACATTGTTAAAGACTATGGATGATAATTGTAGCACAAGGAAAAGTTAGCATTACAAGATAGTTTAAAGTAATGTTCATGAAACTAGGTGGCTAACTAATTGCAGTATTTTTGTATTGTTATTCTTCTAGTTTCACTCTCAGTCTCCCTTTTGCTTATCAATGTGGATTCAGTACAATGTGAAGATTGAAAATAAATCTGCAAGAATTCAGGCATTCTTCACGTTCTTGAATATAAGAGAGTTTAGCTCACTGTCTAGTTGGAGTTACCACATCTCAGCGAGGACAGTACAGTGAAAAAGTGTAGTTCAGCTGGAGTTTCAGCGTCTTGAGAAGCAAGTAGGAAAGCAAGTTGAGAAAAAATGGAACTAGCAAAGACTGACAATGCATCTGTGAGCACACGAAAATCAAAGAGCTCTCACTCTTCGACATCTAGTGCAGCAATAAGCGCGCTTGCTAAAGCAGAGGCAGCAACGGCACGAGCAGCATTTGCTGAGAAAGAAGCGAAACTCAAGGTACAAAGAGCAGCGAAGGAAGCAGAGTTACAATTGGGGAAAGCAAAGCTGGAAGCTGAACTAAGCACACTTGCTCTCCAAAGAGAGGCAGCTGCAGCCATTGCCCAAGCTGAGGCATTAGAAGCCGCTGAGTTAGAACTAGAAGGCTCCATCAAGTCCAGTTCGTCCTCTCCAGAAGTTTTGCAAAATGAAGTTGCAACACACACTAAGGAATATGTAGAGGCACAAGCTAAACTTAATGTGTCACAGACCCAGGCATCCATCCACGCCGCATTACCTGAGGAAGCATTGTCAGAAGCAAGCTAAGTCACATGGCATCCTCCATCAAGGCACAACTCAGAGTTGCTGGAAGAGCTAGCAGTGGGTGAAACCCCTAACAGACCATCTGGGCATAACATAGCACCAAAGCAGCCATTGTGAGCAACCATGCTAAACTTAGGGACGTAACCCACATTAGTGCATGATTCAATGGAGGTCTTACAAGTCCGGAAAGACATGATGGACATTACACAATAACTGCTAGAGACCCTGGATGCCCCACTAAACCCACTCACTGCAGTCAGGCGGGTTCCTCTCTCGTTTTGCGAGGCGGACTGCCTTACTGAAGGAAAACAAATGGCAGAGTTTTAGCATACACTCAAAAACTCTTCCTAAGCTGAGAAAGGAAATGCAGATGTATAAGTCATCAGAGATGTTTCTCTGTCTCATGATTGGTCTATGTTAAAACTCTCACCTAAATGCCACAAGACGTTTATTGTAAATCAGCCTTTGATTAGAAACTAATGCTAATTTCTCACAAGTTAGTTACAGTGAAATTCAAAAAATCAGCAACTTATAATGTATTTCTCACACTACGCACGTTGTTTGTGTCCGGTACCACCCGCGGGGCCACGACTGCTTTGTTCCTATTACTGCATGAAAACGTATCAGTATTTTTATCAAACCAAGGAACACGGTTGCTGAACGCAAGTTCACTACCGTTCCTCTCATTGATAAAGTTGTAGCTGAGTGTTTTCAACAGTAATAAGGATTTTGGTGTTGGCTTCTTTCTGAGAACAGATACAATAGCACATTCTATCCAATCAAAAGCCAGCAAACACTGCTGAATGAATCATTCACTGCTGGTGGCTGTAGGATAGACTGGTTTATTGTATATAGTTTCTCTGTGCCTTTCTCTCCTCCTTCTGCTTACTAACCCCACATGCACACACCACGTGATCTCTGAAGCTAACTAGACCTGTGACCCACAGCAGGCTAGCATCAGAGGTCTCCAATTTTTTAGTTCAGGGGAGAGTGATTTTCCGCCATCTCGATTTTGAAATCACATGGTTTGAACCGCCATCTTGATTCCAAAATCATCTGGCCTCTGCCCGATTCTGTGGGTGGTCAGATCCATCCCCCTCTCTTAGTCTCTCCCCCTCCTTTGTCTCTCACTCACACACACACACACACACACTCACACACACACACACACACGCTTGCTAGATAGTTGTATGTTTTTGTATGATTTGTTTATTGGCTTCATTTCATTTTGCTTAGAATAGTTAATAGTGATTTACTCACTAAAGTTATTGATCATTGATCTATGCTTGAGTTGATTAAATCCTATTATAATTTTAAGAAGTCGTTGCCTGTGATTATTTGTTTATAATGTTGTAGTAAGAGTTGGTCACCACAGCCAGTGTACAGATTCACCCTTCTCTGTTTGCCCTCTATAGGTGGACAAACCTTCTTTTAGACTGATCATACTTGGCTCATATTTGGTTATTGGTCCCTGATTCCAGGGTGGTGCCCCGTATTTATTAATTATAATTAATAATTTTGAATATTAATAATTTTATTAATATCTCTAGAATATCTTTGATATTCAGCTAATAACCAAACCTGGCCATATATTAAGAAACCCCCAACTTGCGGGTCGCGGGAGGAGCCAATCGCAGCTGACATCGGGCTAAAGGTGGGGTACACCCTGGACAGGTCGCCAATCCATCGCCAACGGGTCAAATTTACCCGTGGCTGTTTTTTGATTGTATGTATCTTTGTTTCAATATAATATTCAAGCCCCCCAGTCTCTGACTTTTCCTAAAAGTGTGTTATGTAGCACCCCTTATTGTTAAAAAATGTCAATATAAAGCCAGATTTAAAAAATGGACATTTATACCTATAAGCGCCAGCGGGTAAAATTTACCCCTATAGAGAATACAGTCATTTTAGTGCAGTTCATGTCACGCATTTAGATAAACATTCTATGTTGCTATTGGCAACGCCTTTCCCACTACAGGCATTAAACTTGCTCAGCGCAGTGAGTGAAGGAGAGTCTGACGGTGGGGGCTGAGCGACGTGTCCTGGGTTGATTCTGCATCTGACGGGTCATTATCTGACAGCGATCCACTTGAATGAAGTAAACATGCATAAAAGCCGCTGCTCATAGGTTTTGTGTAGACTACATGGTCATCAAAACTAACTTTCCCTCTGATAGAGGTGTGTTCTGCGGTCCCTTGAGCGTGCGGCTTCCTCGTGTGCTTTTTGACCGGCTATAACTTTTCCAGTGAAAAGTAAAGTGAAATTGAAAGTGTAAATAGCTTCAAATAAATAGTTGCTACTATGTCAATTTCCAACATTTATTAAATCATTGCCATATCCAAAACAGTAGCAATGAGCTGGACAGTATAAACATTGGTATTCAGGCATTCAAGAAACCATGCCCTCAGCAAATAAAGTGCAGGTTAGTGGAACACTTTCACAGTACAGTTCTGTGTACATAATGTTACAAAATTTTAAAATTAAGTAACAATTTACAAACCAAATTCAAAATGAGCTGGATAGTGTTTATCAATAACATCTATTCATGCATTAAAAAAAGCATGACCTCAACTTATAAAGTGTAGGTTAGAAGAACACCTTCACAGTATATTTTACTGTGTGTACATACATAATATTAAAACATTTTAATATCAAGTTAACAGGCACTTGCTATTTTTCTAACAATTCACATGCCATATCCAAATAGTGGGCATGAGCTGGACAGTATAAACAATCAAGAACTTCTGTATTCATGTATTAAACAAAACATGACCTCAGCTTTTAAATAGTAGGTTAGTAAAACACCTTAAAAGGATAGTTCACTTCAAAATGAAAATTCTGTCATCATTTACTCACCCTCAAGTTGTTTTAAACCTGTATGAATTTCTTTCTTCTGCTGAACACAAGGAAGATATTTTTGAAGAATGTCAGTTCAGTCCAAACAGTTCACTGGACCCCATTGACTTCCATAGTCTTTTTATTTTTTTCTAATATGGAAGTCAATGGGTCCAGTTAACTGTTTGGTTACTGACATTCTTCAAACATCTTCCTTGTGTCCTGTAGAGGAAAGAAATTCATACAGGTTTAAAACAACTTGAGAGTGAGTAAATGATGACAGAATTTTCATTTTGAAGTGGACTATCCTTTTAACAGTACAGTGTGAACATAATATTGAAACATTTTAACACTAACATTACAGATCACAAGCATGACCATCTGACCTCAACTTGGCATAATACCTTCACAGCGTGTGTGAATATTTTGAAACATCTTTAGTCAAACATCTCAAAGATCTCACCTACTGACCAGTTTTTAAAATGCAGCTTCACAGCAGGTCTATTTTGTGTGTATAAAATATAATTACTTGTTCACACCAGGAAGTATGACCTGTGCACAGTATAAAACATGACAAGGATAAACCATTACAACACCCTGAATGTCCAATTATGTCCAATATAACATTGGACATAACACCCATTATGTCCAATGTATAATGATGTTGAACAGACAAAGAAAACAGCTGTTCACAAGTGCAGTGACAGTCATTTCTGAGTGCCTAGGCAAGGAGTTTGTTTTTCAGGGTCATGAACTTGGGGCTTGGTTTTGGGCGCAGTGTGTCAAGTCCCACGAAAAGTCTTTGAAACACCTCAAATGTTTTGGAAAGCTTGGATGGATACTCAAGATTAAGTGCATATGTCAACCCAAGCAGGAAGCAGCATGC
>NW_025742474.1:0-3000 GCF_021292245.1 Micropterus dolomieu | reverse complement strand
TTTCCACAATCGAACCTCAATGGTTGAACGGTTGTACTGTTCTAGGCATTTGGTAACAGGAAACAATTGTCACATTATTGGTCAGGATATTTATACATTTAACGGCATTTCCGACGAGGGCATGTAATACTTATTTCGTCCACTTGGGGGAGCTCAGGTTACATGAGGAAAGCTTGGATTAAATCAAAGATCGTCTCTCCTTAGGAACCGGGGAATTTGTTGATTCATCCTTAAATTCAAGCTGGCGATTAAGAGTATAGTAAAACATTTCTTTGTCATCATTTCTAAAGGGATTTTGTAGGAAAGTATTATGAACAAGCATTGATTACATCAGATGAAGGAGTGTCTTGCTGAAAATAAAAACACTGCACAAGTAACTTCTTTTCAGCACTAATATCAACAACAGATAGAAACAACAGTTAACATAACTACTCAAATAGAGGCAAACGTATTCAGGCAACTAAAGATTTAATTAACTTAATTAAATACTTTGAGTATTTGGAGACTGCAGTCCTTTTACATTGAAAGTTCAGCTGTCCTGGACAATGTCACACTTAGGTGAGACAAGGAGTAACCCTTTTTGATGTGGTAATAAAACAAAGAATAAGGTCAGTTGCCACGGAAACGTGTGTGGGGGGCCAGTTTTGATACGCTGTTCAGGGAGATGCCAATGGCTGGCTCGTGTCCCTTTGTCAGTTTAACAGTCAGGCCCCGCGTTATCAGCTTCGGAATCAAAAAGGTGCCAGTTTTATGGTCGGGATAGCACTTAGAGAAAGCAACTTTGACCCCTCCCCATCTTCTCTGGGGAGGAGAAAGGAATTTAGGGTAGCTCCAAATTTATTCAATGTAAAATGCACAAATCCACACCGTTGTTCACTACAGTCCCCCCTTCGGCCAAAATGTTCCCTCCGATAGGTAACGTTTTGGACGCAATGAGAAACAACAAGTGTGGTTTGTCAGGTGTTGGTCAGCTGCTGGTCAGGTGCTGATGATGTGTTGGTCAGCTGCTGGTCAGGTGCTGATGATGTGTTGGTCAGCTGCTGGTCAGGTGCTGATGATGTGTTGGTCAGCTGCTGGTCAGGTGGAAGGAGTCAAGCAGAGCAGAGCAGGTGGCAAAAACACAACATCTGTGATCAGGTTGATGTCCTTCTAAGGCTACTAATTCTGCTAGTCACTTAGGGTAACCCCAATTAGCTAGTCTGAAAGTAGCAGGTGCCTGCTGTGTTACTTAATCACCTGAAACAAAGTAAAGCGGGAAATTAATTTGGGAAGCAAAACAAATATCTTAACAAATGACAAGTCGTGTGTGAGCATGACCAACATTATTCTCAGAAATTCTTTGATATTCAGAACCATAACCTGCAGTGAGCTTGAGGGTTGTTTAGTTGGTTTAGGCTAACAGTCTAGTCTGAGGGTCTTAGCCCTTTCAAAAACAAATTTTATAAAAGAAGCGGCTTTTAGTCCTGAGAGGAACTGTTCTGAGTGGTATTCTATTTCTGCAGTTGCTGCAAGAAGATGTCTGCTCCAGAGCAGGTACTCTTAATTGGTTAAAGGAGCAATAAATTTAGACAGTAACCCCCACTTGTGACTAAGTGGTCAGGTTTAGAGCGGCTCCACCTGGTGGGTGGAAATTTTTGGAAATTCAATTTAATTGGTTAAAGACCTCCACTGGTAACTTAGTGGGAGGTTTAAATTGCAACAGGGAGACACAGAATAGTGGCTAGAGCTGTGGGTGGCGGACCGAAGTAAAAAGATACCTGGCTTCCAAGTTCTGTTTTACAAGGCACGCACGCGAACTCTAATGACCTTTTAACCTCTAGCAGCTATCGTCCCTAATTGAGGATTTCTGTTAATTATTAATTTATTAGGACGTTATCGTTCCCGACAAGTCCCATGGGATTTTTGTGAAGCTTGGTTTGGTCCAGAACAGGTGAATGTTTGTCTGTGACCACAGAAGGATCGGTCCAGTGGGGAGAGAACTTCCTGTTCTCTGGCCGTCCTGTTTCCTTAGTGGAGCAGAGATGTGATGACAAACTCTGTCCCCCCTTCGGAGCTTGTTGTGAGACGCATTTTGGTCATTATAGACTTTGCATCTTTGTGTGCTGTCCAAATTATTTTGGCCTGCGAGGAAATGTTTATTTCCTCTGGCTGGTTCAGTTAGGGGTTCCCTCCTGTCAAATTGTGTCTTTAACAAGGGAAAAGAAATGCCTCTCCGTTGTAAGGAGGCTCTGTGTGATGGTTTTGCTGGTTGAGGCTGGCAGCAAACCTTACAGGTTTTGATGTAGTCTGCTACATCTTTTTGCATGTTTGGCCAATATGCTACTTGTTTAAGTGCATTGTGTGTTGCACTGAACCCTTTGTGGCTTTTGTAAGGTGAGTCATGGGCGTGCATGAGCATCACCCCCCTGTGGCTCTGAGGCACCACGAACGCAGGTGAAGTGCAGGCGTCTGAGACATACGAGAGAATGCCCTTGACGACACGCAAAGAAGAGCGCACCAGGTAAAGGTGTTTCAAGCCAGGGATGGAATCAAGCTCAGTGTTTGAGACAGGCTCTGCGTCAGAAAGGCAGAGGAGGATTTTGCTAATGGCGGGATCAAGAGTTTGAAGCCGAATTAGGTCAGAGTCCTCAAGAGAGTCAGGGACTGAGATTTGTGGCGCAGGGGAGGCTGTCAGAGACAAGCCTGCTGCCTGGGCTCTGGTGGCGTCGCAAGTCATAAGGGCGGGATGGGTGGGGAGCAAATCCGCTTGGGAGTGCTGGGGTGTGTCTTTAACAGCACCCTGTTTGCCTAGTGCTGTAAACTTGGTGTTAAGTTCAGCTGTAGGATGACTATATGTGGTGGCTGACCCCCCTCTCATGCCTTTATGTAAAGTCATGGAGGATGGCTCTGGTGAAGTGTTGACAGGGAAGGCGGTGACAGTTTGTGCACCCATCTGTCTGTCATTGGTCATGTTGCCTGTGGGAACCGAGTCGCTGGTAAGCGGCAAAGAAGAAAGGCTGA